>NC_051452.1:4892439-4959300 GCF_001649575.2 Kryptolebias marmoratus | reverse complement strand
ACAGAGACTGTTTTATTTTCAAGAAGCCCAGAAACTTTTTCTTGGCTCATTTTTTATAAATGTGTTTAACTTTGTGCTTCTCCTTTAATTGAGGCTCCTCTGGTGGTTAATTTGTCTGTAAAACCAAAACTATCAGAGTAAAATGAGAGGAAATCTGTCAAAATCCGTAAGAGCTTTTTGTTTTGCGCTAATATCTCTGATCAGAATTGCAGAAAATTGAAAGTTAATTGTCACATCTGTCCATGCATCTGTCCTCTGAATTCCCCAGGAAGTCAAGCTGCTGTTTCTTCCCATTAAAAGCTGGAAGCAGAGAACCGAGGTCACCTTCAGGAGTGCTTAGAGCTGCAACTTCGATCATCACTGCTCCCCTCAGTGTGAATGAATTTGCTGAAACAAGATTAAACACTGAAAGCCCCCTCTCGTTCTGTTTTTTCCCTGTGCTGCAGGGGACGGGGACAGTAAATGGTCTGTTCACTACACCACACAGAAGCCTCAGCATGGACTGCGCTTCATTCCTGGGAAAAGACGATCGGGCAGCGCCGATGACCTGCGAGGTGGGACGGCTGGCAGGATCCAGCAGAAACACGTGCAACACATTCATTCAGTTCAGCTGCACGCAGATCTGCTGACACATTTATCTACAAACATTTCATATGATCCACGAAACGGCAAATTTCACAAACGGAAGACGTGAGTTTAATTACCTCTTCTGGAAATTCTGTTCTGGTTTGTGGACAAATTTAAACCGAGGAAAACATTTAAACTAAACATTAAATCATAACTCAGTGTTGGTTCCTGGCTGTGTTTCCAGTCATAGTCTACAAGTAAAACAAAGGATGGACAACACTTTAAGATGATGGTCCATCTTTAACATTTCCTTAGGAATGCATATCGCCCGCCGCCTTCCATGTCAGGGTTTTCAACTCGCTCAATATCCATAAAACTGACTGAATTAAAACCATTTTTGTGTTCAGGTCAATTATCTGTGGTGGCCATCTTGATTTGGATTGTCTCAAGAATGAAATCAGCTGTACATAAATCATTACTTTCATTAAAATCTAACTTACAGACACAAGCAGTTACATGATCACCTGCCTTTTATGGTGGTGGGCATTAATAATGAACACATGCACAAAGGAAACAAAACTGACTTGTTGGATAAAAGTGTCTGCCATAATCATCCTTTATTAATAAACGGTTTACAGATTGTGACAGATTGTCTGTTGGGTGACAACTAAACGCTGCTTCATACCTTCAGTTTTCATGTCCGAGTTCAGTGGCTTAACAAACAAACAAAACTAAAATGAAACTGAGAGGAAAAGCAGGACATTTTGAAAGCAAAAAGCCCTTCAGAAAGCCTGCAGAGCGATCGATCAGGATCACTGTAAGAGATTATAACGTCTGGCTGCTTGGAAGGAAAATCTCAGGAAATAAATCCTGAACCAAGCCTTAAGCACCGTTCTGTAATCTCCTGTGTTTTTGTGCAGAAGAAAAGATGAATTAATTGGTGTGTTTACCCGTTCTGCTGCTGTTCTAGCATCTGTGATGTTTAAATATGCATATATTTTTAGCTGTAATCACCTGGATAATGAATGCTGCAGGTGGACTGCAGTGGGCTGCAGGGGTCTGCATGCAGCACATTCTGCTGCAGACTGCATCGCTGCAGCTGCTCTGAGGACAAAGCTGCTGCTTTCATGTCTGAATCTTCACTGGATTTACTGATCAAGAAGCGATAATGATTGATTTATTGATTCACTGCAGCTGAGTCTTCATGCGGTCTTAGTTTTCTGTCCAAACTTCCCTTTACCCAGCTGTAAGACTCTCCTCTTTGTATGTCTGTAGCATGTAACGGGCTGACTCAGCAAGGCTGCTCTCAGCCCCGCCCACCCAGCCCCACCTTCTCTCCATTCTCCGGCCTCGACCAATCAGAGGGCAGAAAACAGCGAGGGTGGCGGGCCCACAGCAGAAAGATGGTGAGGAACAATCATGTTGCGGTTCTGTTGGTGGCTCCTGAATATTTATGAGTGAACAGACTGCAGCTAAAACAGCCATCAGAGAGTCAGGAGGGGATAATTGAGCTGCTGTCAGAGTTATCTGTGCTTTTAATCTGGAGGGATTATTTCTACTGAACCATAACTGTTCCTTTAAATCACCAAAACACTTTCACTTCTCGTTTTTATTATCATTAATATTGTCATTATGTGTTTGAAATATGTTTTTGGGTTAATACTTTATGTTTTCAGTATCTTTAGTTTCTGTTTCTTTGCTTTTATTCTTTATCTTTTGCTGCAAGTTTTTTTTTCTATTTTTGCATTTATGTGACTTAGAATCATTTTGCATTTGTTTAATGTGTGTTTTAACAATCATTTTCTATCTATTTATAGTTTATATTTGTGGTCATTTTGTCTTTTTGTTGCTGTGTCATGTCTCCTAATTGACCTTTTATCAAAAAGGGTTATAACTGATTTCAAACCAGATCTTTATTTCTTCCTGGACTCGGGATTAATTATTTTGTTGTTGGTAGCTTTTTAACCTCTTGTCTTATTAGAGAACCGACTGCAGCTGAAACAGGTGATGAAATACAATCATAATCATAAAATCAGCCATAAATCATAAAATTGATCCCACTTCTTAAATGAGAAGTGTGATCTTGTTTTCAGTAACAAACTTGGCTCTGAATTTGTTTTTCAGTCTCTAGTTTCAGTCTGAGCCACCTTTGACACAGACTATTATCTTTTAGCTCCATGTGTTTGGACCTGTTTTGGTTTAGTTTCTGTTTTACTCTGTAACTGTGGAACATCGTTGACTTTTACTCCACCTGCTGGTAAAACGGATGTACTGACACTGTTATTTTACCGTTAAGCCGTTTCCATAAATCTCATCTTTCTCATACTTGTTTATTCTTCCCTCACACTTCTCCTCTCTTAGAGGTGCAGAGTCTTGGACTTTCTCTCCCAGTCTTGCTTTTCAGTTTGTTTCAAGTTTTCACTTTGGAGGAGAAAGGTAAACATGGACCGACCTCCACAGTAGATTAGACTGGATCGATTGGTGCTGAAGTAGTCTGCAGATCCCACCTAACCAGATGTTTTAACATTAGATTCCCCAACAGTTGAATTTAAGCTGCTTCTGCTTAAACCAAAATGTAATTTAAAGCTTATTGTTTGTCAGAGTTCAACATCTTCAGATGAGGATGAGAGGTTTTTCCTAAACATGCGACCTATGACCCCTCTGGTCCTGAACCCGGTCGGTCCGACCTCCGGCTGGGACGAGCTGGCGTCAGCCAGCGACTCGGCTGTCGATGTGGAGATGGAGCCTTTCCATCGGCTTCCAACACCAGAGGAGAGGATGAGGCGGCAGGCGGATGCAGTCGCAGCTGATATCGTTCCTATCAATGTAACAGGTGCAGCTTCATATGATGAAACCTGACTCTTACTCTGACATAAATCCAGGGAGAATCAGCAAAGATTTACCAGATTAACCAGCCTCTACTGCATTAACTCTGTGTCTTTTTTTATGGTACAACTACATTAACATGGTGCAAGACTAGTAACATAATTCTGACACTTCTCTTCCTTAAAATAAATGTTATTTTTGCTTATGAATTCATAAAAACACATATTTGTGTTAGACGTTTCAGTCAGATTATACTGTATATGAAAGACTGAGCCCAGTTTTAAAATGAAGAGTCAACAGGATTCATAAGGACCTGCTTTCTGATGTTTTCTTTTTTTCATATTTGTTCTTGTTTAAGGGGAGAGTTTTGATCGACAGGCCAGTTTTCGGAGAAGCCTGTCTAATACAGACTCATTAACCCGACGACCTCGTAAACTGAGCCGCCGTAAGACGGTCTCTGAGATACAGGATGATGTTCTCCCAAAGCCCTCGGTCTCTGGAGATCTTCCCGGTCAGTTCTCCACAGTGGGCCGACCTGCCCTCCCCTCAGATCGACACAAGAACATGGAGGTCGATGTAGAGGAAAAGGAAAAAATTGAAAAGGAGGAGCTTCTCTTCACGAGGAGGATCCGAGCACCAAGAGGAGAGGGCATGTCCAGCCTCATGGCCTCCCTTACCACCTCCCCCCGCGTCACCTCCTGCCACCCCTCTGAGCTCCACCGTCTCCCTCGTTTGGCCACCAGCTCCTCTCTGAGCTCTGAGGTCAGCTGTAACAGCGCCTCCTACAGGACGCTCAGCGCCTCCTCATCTTACAGCCAGGTCAGTTCAGACAAAATAAATGTTTTATTGAATTACCTGAAACCAACAGTAAGTTTTATCTCTTCAATCACAGGATCTACAGGGTTTCCCAAGCAGTCCTCTGCCCTTTGAGCCGGGTGCCAATGTGGTACCCCAGTCTCCTTCCTCTTCCTCCTCCTCTTGTTTTCCTTCTTCCCCTGTCAGCTCCTCCATCCCTGACACCCCAAGTCACCTGCAGCCTGAATGGTCTCCCAACAATAGCCCCTATGATGAAGCTCCCTCTTCCTCCCATTACCTCTCCTCCTCCTCCATCGCGGATTCTGTGTCTCAGTTTAGTTACCAAGCTCTGGAAGACCGAACCACCTCTGGGCAGAACGATGGTGACTCCATCAGTGGGGAGAGTTGGAGCTACAGGCCTCTTTCCCCCAGCTCCAGCATCCACAGCGGCATCGCCCCGGACCCAGGAGGCGCCTCGGAGGAAGGCTGGAACTGTGACCCCCTGCTCTCTTCTGGTCGCTCCACCCCGTCCTGTGCTGATAACAGCTCCCTTTGTTCGGAGAACATACCATCTTCTCCTTTGCTTAAACAAGAGAAAAGGAAGTCCAGTACTTCCTCATTCTACTCCCGCACCATCACCCGCAGCATCTCCCTACGGAGGTCCAAGTGCCCCCCTCCTCCACCGATGCGTTCGGATTCTCTGAGGCGCCGTCCAGGTCACAGCAAAGCCTCCCGCTCTTCAACAAGTCCTCGTCTTGACCGCAGTCCTCGTGTAGATCACACCACCTTACAGTCACCCACCTCATCTCCCCAGGCCTTCTGTGACCCCTGGGTGCCCCGCAGCAACACCAGAAGGCGGCAGAGTGGTTTGAACTGTGGATCAGTGACAACCTTTGAACCTTTAAGCCCAAACTCCCAAACCGGAACCTGTACTGACTCCACCACCTCCAACACCGACCCGTCGAGTCCTGACCGCTGCCTTGTGCTCGAGCCTGGATCTCCAGGTTCAAGGGCTGAGGAGCTGAAACTTCCTCTGAACCAGCCCACGCCGGACTCCTCTGCGGCCGGGCTCCAGCGCCTTGCGTCTCCATCCAGCGGTTACTCCAGCCAGTCTAACACACCCACTCCTGGCACTCCATTGTCCTCCCCCCTCAACCCGTCCTCCCCGCTTGCAGCAAGTCCTGGAGCCTTTTCCCTCCCTCCAACCTCCCCCTTTTTCACCTCATGTTCCTCTTCGCTCCCCTTGTTTCCTGCTGCCTCCTCCCTTCCTCGGACTAGGTCTCATGGTGAATGGAGGCCGAAACCACCTGTCCCCCAGAGGAAGTCGTCACTCCTCTCCTCCCTCTCGTCCTCATTTTCCTCCACCTCCTCCCTTTCTTCCTACACCTCTTCTGACTCTTTAGCCAGGCATCCCCCTAATCCTCCTCCACCTCCCCCTCCTCCTCTTCCACAATCTGCTCCTCCCCTACCTGAGTTCTCCCTCTCTACTACTAATCGTCGTCGTCCTCCTCCTCCTCCCCTGCCACAGTCTGCTACTCCTCTTTCTGAGCTCTGCCTTTCTACTCCTTCATCAGTCATCTCTAATCCTCCTCCACCTCCTCCACCTCCTCTTCCAGAGTCTGGCTTTTCATTTTCCCCCACACCTCCTCCTGCTCCTCCTCTTCCTGAATTCTGCCTCCCTGCTCCTTTGCCTTCTAACAAACCACCTTTTCCTCCTTTTTTGTCTACTCTTCTTTTATCCCTCCCCATGCCTCCTCCTTTACCTCCTTCTGTCCGACCTCCTCCTCCTCCCTACTCCTATGCTGTGAACTGGAGATCCCACCAAGCTCTGGTTTCCGCAGTGCCGACTTCTTTAAATCCACTCAGAACTTCCCCACCAACTTCCTCATCTTCCGAACTCCCAGACATACCCGACCTTCCTCCTTCACCACCTCCTTTTCCTCCTCTGCCTTCTCTCTCCAAACCCTCAACCTTTTTCTTCCTCCCATCAAGCCCTGGCATGTCTCCAAGGCCTCCCTGCCAGCTGATCACTGCTCAGGCTTTACAGCGTGTCAAGCTTCGCTCCGTTAAGAACCAGGAAGTCCTGCAGACCAACGGGAACGCCACGGAGGCTACACTTCATACCCAAGTTAGCGTTTCAGGAAATGATGCTAACCAATGTGAAGATGCCCAACTTGACTGCACCGTGTTGGATAAAGTTATTGTTGATTGCCTGAACACTGATGCTAAGCTATCAGAACCAGAAGAAGAACATGCTGTCTGTACTCTACCTGGCAGGGAAGCAAGTGCATTTATGGCTAACTCTCAAAGCCCAGTCAGTACTGAAATAAAACAGCAGGAACTCAATTACAACCAAACTGAAAATGAGAGTGGCAGTGCAAATAACGAGTCAAGTGACGCTACTCTTCAAAGACCACAAGGCAGCTCAGCCAACCAGGAAGACCATGGTCCTCAGCTTAACAAAGAAACATCACAAACCGCCCAGGATTCAGACATGTATCTCACTCTGGCAAACGTTCAAGCCTCCAGTCCTGAGAATCCTTGGACAAAAATGTGCCATGATGCTGACAAATGTAAATTTAACACCGATATCCAGGCTCTTTCTATGGAACGATTCCCTAAAGAAACTGAGGCAACAAAGGCTGCAGACAGACTGAGCGAGAACAGGTCGAGATTCTTAGAAAGCAAAACAGAAGATGAGAAAGATGAAAAGAATAAATCACAAATACAGAGTCCAAGTGTAGCTAATGGAGATCCAACAATTGTTGATGTGAAATATAACAGCAAGGACTTCTACTCAAGGAGCCCAAGGAGGTTGCACTCCCCAGAAAAACCGGTTCCACCAAAGAAGCCTGATCTTTGTCTTCTGGGTCTCATGGCGTCTCCCAAGGCCAGACGAGAACCAGGTGGTTCAAAAAGCCCTGGACGAAACACAGATTCTTCTCTTGGGTTTAACAGCCAGTCACAGCTTCCCGCTGAGACCCTGGACACACCTTTCCTCACACATTTGACTAAAAGTGAACCATTACCAAAGCACTTATCGAGCACCTGTGTCCAATCAGCAACACCTGGAAGTTCAATGACCAGTGCCCACTCACCTGCCAGTTCCTCTCAGCGGCAGAAGCCACAGATTTTACACAAGAAGCCAGATCTCTCCATCACCTCCCCCAAAACATTGAAACCACTCTGTGCTTCTAAAACCACTGGAGGAGGTCTGAAAGGGTCCACAAGGACCAGTATTTTACAAACCCAAACCACTATGAGGACCAGTGACGCCTCAGAAACTCTGACCAACACAAAGACCAGAATCACTTCTGAAGAAACCTGCAGTACCTTAGAGAACATGAAGATCTGTGGAACCCATGACCAGTCAGGGATCACATGGATGGATCCTTCACAAGTCCCTAAAACTACTTCCACCAGGACCGGAGCAACCCAGGCTGTGGTACCAGATTATTGTTGTGGTAAGATTATTGAGACCAAACTTCAGGCTGAGAAGAAAACGCATCACAGAAGGATGATGAGGTCCTCGTTGGCTGAAGATGAAGAGGAAGATGAGCAGGAAAGAGTGGGAGAAGAAGGTAAACAGACAAAAGTTATGATGATGATGATGAATTCATCTAACAAAAAAGGCAAAGCAAAGAAGAGGAGGAAGAGGAGGTTGGGCAGGCAGCTGCTGATGATGTCATCAAAAATGGAACCTTCTCCCTCATCATCATCATCCTCATCATCATCATCTTCATCCTCATCCTCATCAGAAGATGATCGAGATGTGAAAAAAGACAGAAGTGAGAGGCTGAGGGTGATGAAAGTGTGCGATCAAGAGACAAGTGACGCTGAAGGCTGCTGCTCTCTGATTGGTCAGAGCAGGTTCTCCCTGTCAGTGGACAGCGTCCTGTCCTCTGACGGCCTGCGGGGGGAGCTGTCCCTGCCAGACCTCCTGATAAAGGAACCAGACGAAGAAGAGGAGGAGCAAGGAATGGGAGGAGCCCAGAGGAGAGTCGAGGAGCTCAAGGAGGCCAACAGACCTTCAGATGGTGAGTTGGGTTAGTAATAATGTGATCTGGTTCTGGTCTCAGGTACGAGGGTACTCTGCTAAGAACCACGAGAATTAATCCAAACAGTCCCCTGTTTGGATGAGAACCATCACAATAAATCACCCCATTAGAGATATAACTATTTAAACTACTGATTGCTTCTGGCAGATTTGTCTGAATTTACCTTGATGAGCCAAAACATTACGAACACCTGCCTTCCAAGCCTATTGAAAGTCCACTCTGGTATCTGACTTTAAGACAATTTCAGCAGATCCTTTAAGGTGTAGAATAAAGATCTGAAGCTACTCTACTCCACATCATGAAGACTTCTTAATCTGTTTTTTTATCCTGACTTGAACATCACAACGTTTTGACACAGTCTTTAGATGCACCCACACCCCAAGCACCAACTGTTCAGTGATGGATGAATACATCCAGGTTTGTCTGGTTTTAAAGAATGGGTGAGAGTCAGGACTAGAAGCTAGACCTGTATGGTTTCCTGACCAGACAAACAGTCTCACCTTACAGTAATAAAACAAACTTTCTTCACACTGAGATCCCTTCTTTCCCTCAGGAGTCAGCTCAGCGTCTCTAATAAATGTTGAAACACTTCTCATTGATGCAGGTGTGAATTTAAGAAGGTCAAGTTTCCTTCTCCAAAGCTGTGTCAGATTTGCAGACTGAAAATATTATTTTTATGTGTCTATGTGGTCAGTAAGCAGCTACACTGGTTAGAACACCTTTTAATTCAAGTTCAAACTAAACCAAAATAAAAAAGTAAATCCTTCTGTGTGTTTTCCAGATGATGTGTTCGTCAGTGTTTCAGCGGATCAGATGTTCGTCTCCACTCGTCCTCGAACCACAGAGGATCTATTTGCCATCATCCACAGGTAGAAACACCTAAACCTTAGCGTAGCGCTGTTAGTTTAGCATCCATCGAAGCACATCCTCACATTTCTGCTTGATCCCTCCATCTGCCTCTGGAGCAGTGCAGTATGGGAAGGCACAGCATGAGTACCTAATCAGGTGTGGGCTGCAGGTAAAACGTCTAACTGCTCCGTGAATCTGTAGATATAGACCCCTAAAAACTAATTCCACCTCCTTGTTTCTATCCTTCTGTAGAGAGAAACTGACCCTGCCTCAGTCCTTGTTGTCTGAATGAGAAACTTATTTATCTGATAACTTTCTCCTTTTCTTTGGAGCTAACACGCCTCCATTCTTTCCTATTTTCTGTGGCTTTAATGATCTGCTTTTTGTTCCAAATTAGTTCCTAATTCACCCGGTTTTTACCAGTTTCCTTTAAAGAGAGTATTGGTGGCAGCCATTACTGACCCAGTAAATGTTGGTTTGTTGATTTGCTTCTGTTTGGACCACGAATCGACCGGTTCCACCTGTATTTGGACCAGTTCGAGACCTTGTGTGGTAAAATTAGACATCTGTTTAAATGTATTAAAGCCTTGAATTTCCAGGACTGTTCTGGAACATTATCCACAGCTTACATGACATTTTTCTACCCGGCTGGATTTCATTCATGAAGGGACAGAGTTATTTCAATCTTTACATCATTAGCTACTTCTTCCTCATCCCGAATGTCTTTTTAGAACTAAAACTTGATTATTTCATCCAATAATGATGTTTTAACTTGTCTGCTGAGCCAAAATTAACCCAAGTTTTTGCCCGATCGTTTTTCTTTTTGTCTCATTTTTCTCAGGTCAAAGCGAAAGATGCTTGGAAGACGAGATTTAGAAGAAAAGAAGCATCGTGTCTCCTCCTCCTCCCCTCCTGAGACTCCAACCGAGCCTCCGTTCCGCCTGACCCGACCTGCAGCTTTCAGGGGTCACAGGTCAGCGAGAAGTGACAGCTTTAAGGCGCTCCTCTTGAGAAAAGGTAGTCGAGTCGATTTGTCTTCTCGAATCTCAGCGGTGGAGCGTCTTCGTGTCACTCAGGCTCCGACTCCTGCAGCCGACCTCCAGACGGCACCTCCTCCTCCTCCTCCTCCAGCACCAGCCCAGTTAAAACCCGGGAACTCCTCCCGTACGGAGGAGAACACCTGCGTTCACCTGAGTCTGGACGTCGCAGGACCTCCCACACCTCCCTGTACCCTGTCCATGATGTTTGGATGGAGAAGACAGGACCTCCTTACCTCCACCTCCTCCTCTCCCTTCTTTGTCTTCTCCTCCTCCCATGTTCGACCTCGCTCCCTCACTCCTCCCTGCTCCGCCTCCCGGCGCTTCGCAGCTCGCTGCCGCCTCTTCTCCGCCCCGATGACCGCCATCTTTGAAGGGGAGGAGGAAGAGGAGGAGGTTCTTGTTGAGGCACCAGGAGGCGGCGGAGGCGGAGGCTCGAGCCTGAGAATGGTTCAGATTTCTTGATGTGTTCAGGAAAACGATCTCTGATCTCTGAAATGTGTGGACTCTGCCTCAGCAGGTGGGACTCACACCTGAAGTGTTTACCTTCACAGCGACACAAACACGCCGTCCTTTTTCTTCACCAGAAGAGTCTGGAAACCTAAAAAAGGATGTCTGTATTTCTTCCTCATAGCTGTTTTTTATTGTCTTCTCACTGTTGTTTAGCTTGTTGACTGTTTTGCACTTTACTGTTAACATTTTGTAGCCAGACTTTTGGGATTTTTCTAACTTTGACACAAAACTGATTTAAGTTATTCTCATAAAAAGGCAAAGATCATATTTTAAATATGAAAACATTGTATAATTATACAAATATCAATGTTGATCAGTTGTAAATGAAAACTTCCAAGATTTTCCAGGACTTCAGTGGTTTCCTGCTTACTGTGATGAAATATTTTGAACATTAATGGTAAATGTAATAAAAACCACTCCTCGTCTTCATTTAACAATCGTATTTAATAAAGTTAGTTTGTATATGACAAATTAAACCATTTGATGCATGACATCTTTAAAATAATTTTAGGGAGAGTTTTCCCTGAAACAAACAAAGTAAACCCATAAAAAACATTCAGAATGACTATTATTTTATTTTTTTAAGTCACCATATTTCCAAAGTTGACATGGAAAGAAAAAGATTGATGGTAACTTTTAAAATCTTCTTTTTTTTGCTACATTAAATCCTTTCTCTCCACAACAAACCAACACTGGAGTAACTTTGCTTTAATTTGACTTTTTATTCATTTTAGGTTTTTAAAAGTCAGATTTTTCTTTTATCTTCTGCTCTGAAACTGTTAACATCAAAATTAGCTGGTTTAATCTGTAAATAATGTTTCTTCCTTTCATGTTTTTATCAGATTTGCAGTTTGATTCATGTTTTTTTTTTATTTGTACCATTTTAAACTTTAATGAGCGACAGTCTCAGTTTGAGTCTCTGAAAGTAGCAGACAGTAAAAGGATGTAAAAACTTTGTTTTCAGTGGAAATATAAGCAGTTCAGATTAAAAGTTTAACCATAAAATAAGTAAATAAATGGAAAAACTGAAAAAAATCACTGTGAGAAAAGAACCGTTGGTTTATATGATGAGATGAAAACTGAAGGTTTTAACAGAAATGAAAATGAAAGAAATGGAGACTTTATATGTAAGTAGAAAATAAAAACTTAAAATAAATGAAATTTAAGCAATAAAGAACAAACAGAATTATTTGGTTTATTTGTCTGATTCTTTAAATGTTTTTATTACTATAATCTGTGGTTGGATTAAATCTTAGATAGGTTTTAGGCAGATTTTTTTTTTTTCTTAAATTATGACTTTATATCTAATTTAAATCTCTCTGCAGTTGTGCTGTTTTATAGATCTATGTGCAGTAATTTGGATGTTTTATGTTTTAGGTTCGGTTGCATGTCTGCAGTTATTTTTCATTTATTTATGTTTTTATCCCCATTTGCATCTCTTTGCTTCATGCATATCTCCTGTTTGTGTTCTTTTCTGCTTTGCATCATTTTTATCTCATTATCTTGCACGCCTTTCCTTATTTTTGTGGTTTTGTGTGTTTTAGCTGATCCTTGGCCTGTAAATCTGTCTGAAAGTCTGAGACGTTCTCTGGCTGTGATACAGACCCGGCTCTGTCCCTGGAAACGTTTTGGACCACTCTGATAAACTCTTGTGACTCGACTCGTCTAATGGTAGCAGAACTCATGCTTATCAGCATGATTAGACTCGCTGGGGGCTGATCAGCTCTTAAAGAAGGTTAACCCTCCTGTTGTCCTCGGGTCAAAATGACCTGCCACTGTGTTAAAACCCCCCAAAAAATCCACTAAATGTTATTCTTTTAACTTGAAATTTTAAGACTTTTCCTAGATTGGCCCAAACAATAGAAAAAGTTAAATGTTGCTTTTATTCATATTTCCATGTAAGCTGTACAAAAAAAGTTACAAAGATGGTCTTCGGGTCAAAATGACCGATGAGGCAAATAGAGTTGAAATCAAGGTCACAGAGTTATTTACAAACCACAGAATGTTGCAAAGTTTTGGTTGTGTCTCAGATCAATCAGTAGCAGAAGTAAACAAGGCAAATCAGGTGGTGTTCTCGCAGACTTCAGAAGACCACCTGTTATTTCCAGAGGTTATAAAGGTGCTGCATAACAGGACCCCGAATTGTGTCTGTGCTGAAGCCATGAGTGTGCGTTATAACACTGAAGAGGCTTTAGAGGTGATTTTCTCACATGTCCAGCAAGACAACTCTGATTCAGAAGAGGAAGTGGAGGATGTATCCGAAGAAGAAGATGGAGAGGAATACAACCCAGAGCATGATGAATCATCTTCAGAAGAAGAAGAAAACCCTGAAGCTGAAAGTGAGACTTTCCTTTCAAAAAATGGCAAAATAACGTGGTCCTCGGCGGCATATGACCAACACGGCAGGCATGCAGAACAAAACATTGTAAAGATGACCCCAGGACCCACAAGGTATGCCGTTTCTCATGCCCATGATATTGTTTCTACATTCTACCTGTTTATCACACCAGCAATAGAAAAAATAATCCTGGAGATGACAAATCTGGAGGGTTTTCGCAAATATGGAGACAGCTGGAAAAAGATGGATGAGATTGACCTGCAGGCCTACTTAGGGCTGCTAATCTTAGCAGGTGTATACAGGTCCCGAGGTGAGGCTGCAGCTAGTCTATGGGATGCAGAGAGTGGAAGGCCAATTTTCCGAGCCACAATGCCACTCAAACTCTTTCACACCTATTCAAGACTGATACGATTTGATGACCGTGAGTCAAGACCAGCAAGACGTGTGACAGACAAACTTGCAGCCATAAGAGAGGTATGGGACAAGTGGGTGGAGCGGTTGCCCTACCTCTACAATCCAGGGCCTGACGTAACAGTGGATGAGCAACTGGTTCCATTTAGAGGTAATCTGTTTTCATATTTGTAATAAAAGTGATTTTCTCTATTGATTTCTTTGACTGTTTTCTGTGACACTGATACTAATCACTGATGTCTTTGTCTGTCTTTTGTCCAAAGGTCGTTGTCCTTTCCGGCAGTATATGCCCAGGAAGCCAGCAAAATATGGGATCAAGTCATGGGTGGCTTGTGATGCCAAATCAAGCTATCCTTGGAAAATGCAAGTCTATACTGGGAAGTCAACCAGTGGATGCCCAGAGAAGAACCAGGGGATGCGAGTTGTGCTTGATGTGACAGAGGGACTGAGGGGTCACAATGTGACATGTGACAATTTCTTCACCTCTTACGAACTCGGACAGCAGCTCCTGAAGAGGAAGATCACCATGGTTGGTACAGTTCGAAAGAACAAGCCTGAGCTCCCACCTGCACTGCTTGCGTCAAAGGAGAGAGAGGTCTTCTCCTCAAAGTTTGCCTTCACGCCCACCACCACTCTAGTTTCCTACCTCCCGAAGAAAAACAAGAATGTAGTTCTTCTGAGCACACTGCACAGAGACGACGACATTAGCGATCGTGAGGACAGGAAGCCAATCATCATCCTGGAATACAATCACAACAAAGGAGGTGTGGACAACCTAGATAAGGTGATTGGAACATATAGCTGCAGAAGAATGACTGCCCGCTGGCCCCTGGTCATCTTCCACAACATCATTGATGTATCCTCCTACAATGCCTTTGTAATTTGGAGAGAGACCAACCCGACCTGGATGTCTCGTAAGCACAACAAGAGGAGGGTGTTCCTGGAGCAGCTAGGAAAGGCACTTGTAACTCCACTCATTGAAAGAAGGAAGCATGTCCCCCGCACAGAAGCCTCAGCAGCAGTTGTGAAAGCTATTCAGAGTGCAGCAGCTCCTGATCAACCTGAGGATCCATCTACCACAGCCACTTCCCCAGCTAGGGCAAGTAAGAGGAAGAGATGTCAGTTCTGCCCTCAAAAGAAGGACTGTAAAACACATACTGTGTGCTGCAGGTGTAAGAAATATATCTGCAAAGGTTGTGCACTTGCATACTGCCCTACATGTGCTAATTAGTTGAATGGGTTATGTTATTTTTCATATTTTTGTATTGTACATTCTCTTAAATTGTTCACTGGAGAAAAGTAAAAGAAACTGAGTCATTGGGATGAATAAAAATGCATTCGAAACTCCTTTTTGCACATTTTTTTCTTTTCTTAAGCTATAGAAATTCAAGTGGAGAGGGAAAACTCAAGTATTCACACATTTTGTGGTGAATGACAATATGCAAGATGAAATTTGGTGTTTAAAATTCAATTAGGCTGCTTATATTGGGGGTTTAGTGAAGACGGGTCATTTTGACCCAGAGGGCACAGGGTGTATACAGAAAATGAGGACAACAGGAGGGTTAAATCAGTATGCTCAGAAACAGCTGCAGGGGGTTCTGGGAAATCCCAGAAAGAATCGGCCCTCGTTTATCTGTGGCAGGGGTGGCCAATCCTGGTCCTCTTTGGGCCACTATTCTGCATGTTCTCCTTGTTCCTCTGCTCCAACACACCTGATTCATGGTTAAATCACCTCTTCATGTTCTGCAGAAGCCTGTTAATCACCCATTGATTCAGATCAGCAGAGAAACAAGTAAAACATGCAGGATAGTGGCCCTCCAGGACCAGGATTGGACACCCCTGATCAACGGAAACATCAGGGAAAATGTTGACTGGAGCAGATCAGAGCAGCATTTATTTGGTAAGAGTGTCTAAAAACAGTATTTTATTCTAGGATGATGATTTTATTTTATCCTTCTTTTGTTAAGAAACAGTTATTTATTTGATCTATCTTGTTTTGGGTGATGAAAACGAGGATTTGCGTCTCATGTGACTTCCTTCACGTCATCACATATTTTAAGATGCTTTGTCACAGTGAGGCAGGATTCTGCAACATATGAAGCCTCAGTTCTTACTTTTGTCACTAGGTGGCGTTCTCACTCCATCCCTGGGCTGCAGAGACTCCAAACTGTCCCGAATGTGCTGCAGCAGCTGTCTGAACCCATCCATTCATCTTTGTCCACTTGTCTGTGGTTGGGTTGTGGAGGCAGCAGGTCCAGGAGGGAAAGTCCCGGCTAGACGAGGACGAGGGATGTCCACAAAGACGTTTAGAGATGACGGACAGCCCTGACAGGGTCCAGCCTACACCAAGTAAACGTTTTCAGGGAGGCTTTCTTCATAAAACCTCTATTGTTCTATAAAGACCAACAGTCCTTAGATGAGATTAATGAATGACGGTTCCTGTGGACACCTGGTTATGTGTTGAAGGAGAACACTGCTCTGGTTTGACAGAACCTGAGAACATCTGGATGGTTTCAGGGGGTTCTGATCTGGTTTCTCTGGCTCTTACAAAGTTTCACAGAGGTCATCCTGGTTTTTGTGGGGGCGATGCGTAACTATTGCGAGGGAAAGGAATAATCATTTTTTCCAACATGGCCCTTACGGCTCAGTATGTTGTCAGCTGATGGTTCTGTGTAATTTTCCAGCTGCATTAGTGCTGGAAACCACGTGGCAGGGGGGTTTTAGGGAGTGATGGGGGAGTTCAGGAGGTTTTACTGGATTTCTTAATTCAGATGAGGTTTTAGGATTTCAGAAGAAGTGACTGAAAAAGTGGATTCAGGAAGATGTGACAAACTTCAGCTCTGATTTTTTTTTTTTTTAATTTTAATTAGCATCTGTAACAGCCAGTTATTCAGCCTGCAACAGTTTCTGACCAATAACTGTGAGGTGGTTCCCTCATGCAGGCTGGTCTTCACTCCATGCTTGGATCTGAAGGAGCTCTGTGTGACGTGATGAAGCTGCAGCAATGGTAAATGATTAATCTCATTACGTTTGTCCTCCACACTCAGAAGAACTGAGTTTTTGTTGGTGTTCTCAGACTCATGAAGCTGCTGGATGAGGAACGATCAGATCTGAGATCTGTAGGGAAAAAGAAGAAAAATACAGAAAGAGTTGATCATTAATAAACCAGAGACGGATTATTGGAGCTGTCACTGTTCAGACTCCAAATCTCTGTAAACACATAGTTTACCACGGCCTTGTGTGACCTTTGACCCCTGACTCAGCCTGAATGCGTGTCATTAAGAAGTTGTTGGATCTTTGAGCCAAAAACATCACTGGTTGTGTTTTTCTTTATTCCTTCGCTCCTGCTTTGCAGTAACGTGTTCAGGTTTGGTTTCATGACATGGGTGGCCCAATCCTGATGGTTCTGACCCGATCCTGGAGTGGATCCAGGCCCGGCAGTGCTGGAAGAACATCAGGATGACTGAAACCAAACATTTTCCACACCTCCTGGTGTGTTTCTTTCAGCGTTTCATTGAATCACGTGCGAGGATATGAATTAGGATGAGTGCTCTGGGTGTTTTCCTGTTGCCGTGGCAACGATTTGTTGACAGGAGAAATGTTTGTGGAGCGATAACTCGCAGCAAAGCTGGCAGAAAGGAACGCTTTTGTCCTCTCGGCCATCCCAGCGAAACGCCACCGCCAACATCGTGACATCAGCCCGGTTCTGTTAACGATCAGGCTCCACGTTTCTGCTTCTGTAAGCTTTTAGAGACAGAAGTTTCTAAAACTGGATCTTTAAGGAAGTTTTAAGGATCAGGATGTTGCTGGATTCCTGAAGTTTTGATGAAGCCTTTGAGAAAACTCCCAAGTTGAATAAAAGGGTTTGAGAAGTAAGATGAACAGAAAGCTGCTTTTTGATACTCTGAGCAGCTTTGGGAACTTTTAATACTTCAGAAGACTTTTAGAGTTTTCAAAACAGCTAAAATTAACAATCAATCTGAACACCAAACCCTCCAACTTCAGCATATTTGTTTCTGCTGAGGTCAGCGTTTTTTACTGATTCATCACAAAACTGAAGATAAGGATTTCAGACTGCACCTCCAACTTTGTTTATAATGTTTTCAAAGGACAGCTGGTCTGGTAGCAAGGACTGCAAACAGACTTCAGGAGGTTGTTGGATCTGACAAACAGCTGCAATCAGGAGCTTTTTATCTGGTTAAAACATGCATCAGATTCACCCGAATCATCCTGAAACTTCACATCATCAGAGATGTTTTAGATGCACAGAGCAGCCTGCAGAGATGGATTATAAAGTGCCTCGAGGGATTCAAAGAGCAGTTTCTTGGACATCCAGAGCAGACTGTGTGAAGAGGTTGTGGGGGGACAAAAACCTTAATATTTACCTCTAAATTCAGTGTTTCACAGATTTTGATGTAGTTCTTCATGGGTTCCCCAAGTTCTACATCAGTGACAAAAACATTTTAAAGATCCTTATTTTTCTTGTAAAGCCCCAGAAAGTTCTGATTTGGGTTTCTGTTTTTTTTTAAGGGAAAAGCAGTGACTGATCGGAGGTTTATAAAGTGTTCTTCATGAACTATTTGTATTTGTATTCCTGAAGGGGCGACAGTGATGCTGAGGAGGTTTTGGTTTAATTTAAAGTGTTTTAAACAGTAAGAGGTTCCAGAAGGAGTACTTATGGGCTGCAGGGCACTGGTTTTGGAGATCCAATAACTTCTTTGTGATCTCTTGAGAATTATTGGTTTTGGAGAACAGAATCAGTTTAATTGGATCTCAAGAGCTCGTTTACAGGATGTAAAATATGTCATTTTCCAGATATTGTTACAGTTTCTTAAAGAGGCGATGAAGAGGATTTGAGAGATTCTTGATGAGACTCATGAACTTAACTTCAGACATTTCAGACATTATGAGTTCTGGAGCCTCCAAGGTGACTCTTCAGACATCATTCCTTAACTTTTATCACTCCTTATGGGAGCTGGACCCTCTATCTCAGACTGGGGAGTCAAAAAGTGTTAAAGTGTCCTTAAAGACATTAAATGGGTTCCACAGGGAGGCTGTCGGAGGTTTCTGAAGACTTGCAGTGTGTAGAAAACGGTGCCGAGCTGCGGTGCAGGTCTGGATATGAACACGGAGTTAATGGCTGTGAGAAAACTGTACTAAATAAACACCCTCCTCTCTCAGATACAGGCAGTCATTCCTTTACAAACTCTCCCTTTAAACCCTGAATAAATACACATCAAACGGCATTAATACTCCCTCACACACATGTGACCTGACAGTGTCCCCACTCACATTCCTGTTCAGTCCGGATCTCTGCTGGATCACCTTCCTTTAACTGAAGTATGTTTACATGAAAAGTCCAACATTCAGTTCAGCTGAGTGGTTTGAAATCTGATCGAGCAGATGAACAAATAAGGGTGGATCAGACCAGAAGTGTTCCTTCAAGCTTCAACTGTTAAATTGTTTTCAATATTCTGTAACTGAGTCTTAAAGTGAATTGGATAACTTTGGGGTTTTCTGTGACGTTCGACTAATTTTGACAAATTGAGAACCAACCTAACAATCCATGATGCAGAGTTAAAGTTTGTTTTGGCTGAGAAACAAGTTAAGGAGGTGGAAGTTGTTATCAATGAGCTGAAATCACTTCCTGAAGGAACAGTTATTTTTTATCGGATTAAACCTACATGTGCATGCTTTGAAAAACTTTTTTAAATCCGTCTGCAAACCTTTCTGGAAGCCAATGAAACAAATTTCCAAAAATGGAAAAGAACCTTATATGTGACACTCTCTTGGACCTCAAACTGAAAATCTTTAACTCTGAAGCAGCTCATCTTCAAGGAGAACAAACCCAGAGAACACGAGCTAAAACAGAAGGTTTCATAAGATGTTCAGAGGACTTCTGCTGCTGTTCTGGAGCATAAATCACCTCCAGCCATTCTGAATTTATGATTAATCTGAGCCTGCATGGAGAGTTTTGACGTGATTTTCTGCGCTTTAAGACGCAGGGAGGAGTTTTCACTCCACCCGCAGACAGGAGGAGCTGCGCAGCTGTCTGCACGCGCAAACTCATCTGTCACTCTCCGTCTGCTGCCGTGCACGTGGGCTTGTGTGTGCGCGCGGTCCAAACACGCCTCCTCTTCCTCATTCCCGTAAAGTTGTGCATGGAGAGAAAGCAGTCGGAGGATTATTTCCACGGAGGACCGAGGAGCAGAGGGAGCGCGCGGCGATTATTCTGATCGATCCCTGATCAGCTGGAGCTGCAGGTGTCTCTTCATCTCCCAGATCAGACCCGAACCCGTCCGGCTGTTTGCAACCTGCTGCGGGTCGAACCGGCTGCTGCTGATGAGGATGAAGCTGTTTGATCCGCTCCGCGCGCTCCTCCAGCCCCGCGCGCCGCTTTAAGATGCCACCTAACCACGACGCACGGCACGCGGCTCGGATTGAGACTAACCCGGGATAACAAATCGAAGAGGAAGAAGAGAAGGCGAGAAGTTCGGGTCCTGGGTCGGGACGAACCGGGAAGGAGAGCCCGGGGTCAGAGAGCGGCGCGCCGGGGAGAGGAGGCGCGCTGAGAGGTAATTTAATTACTCCAACAGTCCAATCAAAGGTTTTCATGCTTGAACTTATATTGGCTCTTCTAAGAATCTTCCTGAAAAGCCTGAGGTGCATCTGAGGCAACATGCACCTGTTGTCCTCACCGTGATGAACCTGAAGGCATCAGTCCGAGGACAGCTCTGCTTTAATGTTGTCTCCCTGCAGGTCTGCAGTGATGCTGCTCCCGCGGCTCCTCTTCCTCCTCCTGCTGGCCTCGGGACGATGCCACAGAGGCTCCAGTGACCGGGCTGAGGGCCGCGGGGCCGGGCGCTCCCAGGCGGGCCCGGCGGGCCCGGCGGGGGCCACAGAACAGGGAGGGCACGCTCCGGAGAGGGCGGGCAGGTCGAACCTGGGTCAGTTCTGGTAACAGATGAAGATCCAGACAGTTTTCACCTTCATTCACTGATCCCGACCTTCAAAATCAGCTGAACCTTAATTCTTTGGATGCTGTTAGAGCTTAATCGAACAAAAAAGAAGCAAATGTAGAAAATCCTTGGAAAGAATCCACAGATGGTGCAGAAACAGCAGAAAGCCTCATTAATGCCTCAGTGATTCACACATCCACTCCTGTTTGACTCAGTGAGACAAACTCTAATCTGTGATTTACTCAACGACAACAAAAACAGCTGAAAACTTTATTTCTCAGTTTTAAAGTACATCCTCTTCATGGCTGAAGAGATAAAAGCAGCTTGTGTGCAGTTTAAGGGTTTAAAGTCAAACAGCAGAAAGAGAAAGTTTGTCTTCAAAGATTCAAAGTTTTATGCATTTTTAAGATATTATTATATTGGATATATATTATATTGTGAGATTACAATCAATCTAAAACACAAATGAATGTATGAAGCAGTGTTGGCTTCACAGACAAAAATCTTACAAATTTAATAAAATGAACTTATTGTCTGAAGTCGCCTGAGAGCTGAGTATAAACTTAACTTCCCCTGAGGTTTTCCTGTCACACAGATAAAATACTGTTGGTTTTATTTAAACTGACCTGGTTGTTTAAAAACAGGAATATCAGTAACTCTAAGTCCTTAACACAGTAACAAGTGTTTTAGCTTGTTTTTATCGTTTTCTTGTATTTTGTCTGTATTGCAGCAGCTTGTGGCCTCAGACAAATTTCCTTTTGGAACAACAAATTATATTTGATCTTATCTTTCCTTTTTTTTCAGCCTTGCAGTTCTGAACTCTGTCTGCAATTATCTTTCATTTAAAGCCATGAAGTACTTATCAAAGTGAGCAAAATTACACAAAAATCAAAGCTGAATTTCCTGTAAGTCAGCTGAGGTGCAGTACAAAGTGCAGATTGTGATTATTATTATACACTGCTGTAGTTTTAATTAAGGTTCATCAGATTTATTGATTGTTTTATGAAACTGCTGCAAAGTTTTTTGATTTTTGCAGTGGTTCAGTGAAACCTGTGGGTAGGTGAGCTGTAAGGGTCTTTATTCTTATAAAAGGATGTTTTTGAGCTCAAACCTGCAGCCAGGTGAAGCTTTGTTAGTCTTTTGTTCTGATTCCTTAAAGCTGAACGTGTCCTACAGCAACATGTGATGCATTTCTATCAGTTTAGGAGCTAATTGTTGCAGGACAAACCTTTTAGAATGAAGCTTTCTACCAAACAAGGTTGTGTTTTAATCCTTTAACTTAATGTTTTTCTAACACTAAAGGATTTTAATGTTCAAGCTTCGGGAGCAAAGATTGGAGGTGCGATTTAGGAGCAAACAAATAAAAATATGAAAACAAACCTTTTAAAGTAAAACCCAGCGTTTGGAACATGATTGGTGGATCACATTATTTTTACTTTCCTGATGGAAAAACAAAAACTAAACTTTCTTGATGAGTTTTCTGGATCTTCTCTGTCAAACTGTATTTGATTAAAACCTTCATGATGTTTGTGTGAGGGCTGCTGTCTCTGTCCAAGGTGCTGATCCTCATTAACAAAGCTCTTTCTGTCAGCTTTCCTGGCTCGCTAATTGACTCAACGATGAAGATAATTTTATTAGTCACAAAACGTTAAAGTCAGGAACACTGCTTTATCAGCTTCATCTGTACTGATACAGCACATTTTGTGAAACTCTTCAGACCTTCTGGTGCCTGCAGGGAAAAAATAAACACTTTCTGCATCTTTAGGAGCTTTTTTGTGTAAAACAAGAGTTTCGTTGTTTAAAGCAGCAGCCTGCAGTGTTTCCCAGACTGTGTCACAAGGTTGGTTTTCAAACTAACATAAATTTTTTTTATTTGGAATCAAAAACATTCAGATATTAGCTCTAAAAACAAAAATCCAAGCAGATCTACAAGTTCTCAGCCCCAGCTGGAACAAAGAAAACTTTTCAAACTTGTATTAATTGAACCATGTTTTAGTCACTTTTCTGTAATTCTGATTTCAAGACGTTCTCAAGTAAAGTGAATGTTCTGCTATTTTATTTTAATTTACTTCTGTCCTCAAACTGTTTGTCTAAATACTGCTGTGCTCCAAATGTCTGCTGAAAAACATACAATGTAAGAATAAATATCCTTAAAAGTTGCTAATCCCTGCTCCTGAACCTTTATTTTTTCAGAGAGTCAGCTCAGAGACCCAAAACACAAGGAAAAGTTCATCGGCCACCTGACAGGTAGGAACAAAATAAGGGATGCTACATTTATCTGCCACGTCTGCACTTTAAATAATACAATTTTATAAACTAAAGAAATGTTCGGCAGATTCAGTTTGAACCACTAAAACAACGACAGCAATTTTCACTTTTTTCATCTTTTCTTAAACTCCTCAGGATGTCAGTAATGTTGTTTAACACGCAGCTGACTTTCTTCTTTAAGATCTCTGAAATTACAGCAATAAAATGTTTATTAAAGCCTAACATGAGGATTTCCTAACCACAAACAAGAACTTGCTTTTCCTAAAGTTTAGTCAGCTCCTCTAATGCCTGAACCTACCCACATATAACTCATTATTACTCAAGTATTTTATTATTACTAACAGCTAAACCTAGTCAGGACTCTGTAATGTATAAACCTAACCAAGTATTTTAAACTACATACTTCTAATGCCTGACTGTAACCCTGACCTTTAATGGATAAACTTTATGAAGTATTAAAATACCTCAACCTTTGACCTTTTTACACCTAAACCTAACCAAGTATGTTTCTGCCTTAAATCTATTTTGTATGACTTAAACCTGGACCTATCCCAACTCTTTAAGTCCTAAATCTAACCAAGTATTTTATCCATAAACATGGTCAGGTACCTGAAACTAAACGTGACCATTTAATGCATAAACCTAACCAAGTATTTAATACTTAAAACAACTGCATACTTCTCATTTCTAAACCTAATCATGACGTTTTACTGTCAAAATCTTCACCAAGTATTTCGTATGCCCTAAACCTAACCAAGTATTTTTATTATAAATCTAAATAAATTCACTCTATTCCTAAACACAGTCAGGTACTTTGTGTTTTAATCCAGCCAAGTTCTTTATACTTCAGTGTAATCAAGATTTTAATCCTAAAAAGTCACAAAATGCTTTAAAAACTTAAAAGTAACACCTTTTAATACGTTAAACTAAACAAATACCTTTCCAATAATCAGGAAACTGATCCAAAGCTGCACCTTAGCAGGACTCATTTAAGCTGCTTTATAATCACTGTTATTAAAAGATTTATTTAGGTTAGTGTAATTAAAGTAGTTTATTAGATATGAGCCATAAAGCACTCAGCCAAAGGTACAATAAAAAAAGCACCCAGTTCTCAGACCTCTTAATGAGCGGGGAATCTGTTATCTGTTGTGGTTCAAAGTCGCAGACGCCAGCCGGCTCACAGGATTAAAAGATGCCACAAGAAACAAAACCTGAGTAATGTCTGATTTTCATGCCTTCAGGTCCACTTTACTTCAAACCACGGTGCCGGAGACAGTTCCACAGGTTGTACCACAACACCAGGGACTGCACAGTACCTGCCTGTGAGTAACCACTCTTAACTAGTTGTTGGGTTTAACTTCCTTCACTGTCCCAAGAATCAAAAGAAAAAGTCTTTTATTGAACATATAAAGGTTAAACACTTCTTTATAGGTAGTTTCCTCAGAGAGAGAAGAAAGTGGAAAGGTTTAGGGTTATTTGTATGAAACAAGCCTCAACAGTTTAGGTTTTGACTGACAGTCGTTAAGAATCATTGAAACACTTATTAAGGAAATTAAAAAATTTCAACTTGAGCACAAAAATTCAAACCAATTTACACCTGGAAACCATCTTAACGAGGTTCAGATCAGCTATTTCAACAGGGAAAAGCAGAATGGGTTTGATGTGGAAACAGATCTGAAGAAACCTGCACCAAAAATCCAACTATGAACCAACAAAATAAACATCTTGAGGTTCAAGCACTGATGAAATGTTCTCGTTTTGTGGAGGTTGTGCTGGTAGCAAATTAAAGTGACCCCAGTATCTGCCGGTGTGCCGTGTTACAGCAGGAATTTCAGATAAAGAGCAGGATAAGGCAGGTTTTAACACAGAATCACACCGTGTTACTCTGTTATCTGTCTGATCGTGCCACAGCAGCTGCCACTCTTCTGATTTTAAACCATGCATGTAGTTGGATGTTTGTTTTGGAGCGAATGCGTCGACAGAAATGTGTGTGCAAACATGCACTCACCTACATAATGTTTATCTTCATATTGAGATTTCTGGGCTGTAAGTGACGACATTCTTCATTACAAGGACTCCCTGCTGAATCTGTTTTAAATCTGGTATAGCTGTTTGAATAATTCACATCTCTTAGGACCTAAAATGTCGACAAATTAAACAAAATTGCTACAAAACATGAAGAATGGTGGAAATTTGTTAGGTTTTGTCTCTGGGATTTCAAAGATGGCTTCAGTTTATTTCTCATATTAAGTTAACTTTTTTTTTTTTTGCAATAATTACCAATACTCCCACAGATTCCCATCTTAAATTAGAGACGAATGTCAGCCAGGTTAAATCAGCTGTGTCATTTCAGCGCAGTTTTTCTGGTTTCCTGCTCTGAGATGCGATCGGATCTTGAAATGAGGAGAATCTGATCTAAACACGTTTGACACATTAAACTGTGACGCTGTGGAGGTTCTGCTGAACCTAGTGTTGATGGAACATGAAGGCGTCTGCAAACAAAAAACACACTGTTTCCCGTCTTTTACACACTTTAGTTCTTTTCCAAATTACACTCTGTGATTTGGGCATTTCGTTACTTAAAAGCTGAACTTTAATATTTGAAGTTTGTGTCCCTGGATTGTGTGATCTCAGGTAGGATCCTGTGTGTGTGTGTGTGTGTGTGTGTGGGAGTGTGGAAGCAGCTACAGTAGCTGGGAAGGTTCAAACTTGTCCACCGGTTGTTTACACAACCCTGACAGTTTATTGGCTGACGTTTGTCAGACGACACTAGAGTGGGAAATTGTTTACTCAGGTTCAGTTTTCTTAACCTCACCACAAGATGTTGGTGTCATTGTGTGCAACAGAAGGGACTTAACGTTCCGTGTAAAGAATGGATAAACTGTACAAATTGATTTACAGCCCAGCCCAGCAGCTTCTCTGCTCCGAGTCAGTCGTGTGAATCATGTAAGCTGTCTTTGTGTAGCTTAAGTGAGGTCATTTTCTAACTGATTAATGTGAAAGACAACAATTTTGGTTGACTTTATGCAGGGGTTTATACATTTTGTTGAGTATATCTAATAGAACGGAAATAAAAGTTAAAATGTATAAACTGCGCATTAACATTTAAAAGAGCAGTGTTTAATGGGAAGCAGAAGCTCAGGGCCCCAAAATAATATTATTCTTTTTAATGAAAGGATGTTTTCTAAATGCTGGGTTTAAAAAGTGATTGCTTATGCAGTGCAACCTCTTTGGAAAGAGTTAAATTTATTGTCTTCAATTAACAACAGCTTAATGGATTGTTGTGGGTTTCTGGTTAGATTCAGTTCCTCTGGATGAAGTCTCAAAAGATGCCTTTTTTTCAACATTAAGACTTTTTGTCCAGTAAAAATGTCATTTTTTCTTCTCATTAATATTTACACTTTTATCTAAAACATAAACAAAAAAGCAACAACTTCCTCTTTATTTTTTTTCTAAGTGGCACTAATGTGTCGTAATTCAGAGCCGTAATGATGATGCTGTGTTGCTGTTTTATGTAATTGTTCAGTATTTTCATCTTCATCTCAGCAACATCTATTAATAGAAGCTAATTCTTTAAAACAACCTGTAATTTTTCATAAATAAACAGAGAAACGAATCAGATCAGTTTGTGCCTAAAAACTGTGGCCGAGCAGACTCTCGTAACTTTCAACAGTAATTTAAAAGTTATTTTTTGTACTTCAGACTTTTTTATATAACATTACAGCTAAGAGTAGCTCTGCTCTGTGTAGCTAGAAACCTTGAAACTAATGTGGATTGTTGTAATTTATATGTCGATAAAAGCAGCTCTAGCCCGGCGGCCGTCTTCTTCCTGCAGTGAATATATTCATGTAATAGATTTATAACAGCATCATTTACTGCACTGTAGTGAAATATGGTGAGTTATTTTTTCTCAGACAGTTATTGCTCCAGGCTAACAGCTTTTCCCTGTTTCCTGTTTAAAAGCTAAGCTAAGCTAAGACCCTCCTGGTCCTGATGGTACCAGAGCTGCAGGTCGGGTCTGGGTTTAAAAGCTGTTTCAGTTTCTCAGCCGCTCATAAACTCACTTTGTTGTTTGGTTCTCCTGCAGATTATAAAAGATGTGCTCTTCTGCTGACTCAACTGGCCAAGAGGCCTCACTGTGCAGAGAGATAAACAGAGACGAGCGGTAAGACTGAGCACGAACACTGACGTTCACGTACACAGAGCAAAATATACATCCATGCCACCGCAGACTTCCTGGGATGAGTTGTAGCTGCACATCATCTCACTGACAGATGTAGAGATCAGTGGAGGTGAAACCAAATCTCAGTTATTCTTGACAAAGAATCAAATCAAACAGGAACCTTTAAAGCATTGGGCTCCAAATTCTGAAGTCAGAACATTTTTGGCATTTCACAAAGTTATAAAAGGCTCACCACAAAGCAGCTCAAAGATGGGAGAACATCTTTATCTGACATGCCTGTAGGCCAACAGCTCCTTCAACAGAGACCACAAGACCACAGACGGAGAACAAAAACATCTTCAGCACAATGTGAACATTATTAGCAGAGCCTGAGACGGAAACTGCCTCTAACTGAGGAACCTGAAGATGCAAAGGCTTGTTTTTATTCCTGTCCTGTTTGACTCAGCTAAAACTCTACGGAGGCCTGGGGGCTCAACACACACAACGATCCGACAAAATTAAAATGTTAAGGAACCAGTAGAGTCTGTGCAATTCATAGAGCTGAAAACACTGAGATTCAAGGTGTCTTTATCCTCCCACCTGAGGGAAATAAGAGGTCATATCATGACTGTAAATCAGAGGAAAAATCTAAATTTAAAACCAAAGCATGTGAAAATATTCCAGAGTGGAGGGAGGAAATTAAATCAGTTGACGGATGAACCCTGAAGATGACCTGTTGGTCATGAAATGATTGACCTTTTTCCAACAGGTTGTTGTGTTGTATCAACACTTCGCAAAGAGACTGTTAAAGTGGATCTGTAGGCACTTTGGTACCGTCAGCCGTTTCAGACACACAATTTGTTGACATAAAAACCCAGTTTGACTGAAAGATTTTAGCTCCAACAAGGTGATTCCTGTATCCTTTAAAAGAGTTAAAAAACTAGATGTGAAAAAATGTGTTAGGCCTAAAACTCTCTAAGTGATGAATGGCATCTGAAAGTCATGTAAACACACACACACACACACACACACACACACACATAAATAAAGACACAAAGACCTGAGAGATGCATCATCATTTATCTGCTCTTTGGGAAACATCCTGTTGGAGCTAAAATACAAATTTATATGTCAGACTGGTGTTGTTTGCATTTTCAGGAAACATTTAGTAGTTTTAGTTTTACTTGTTGAGACACTAATGGTGGAAGTACTGAAGTGAGAAGAACTGATGTTTGTTGTGGTGCCACAGACCTTGACTTGAAAGCTTAAACTTGTTCCTGCTTGTTCATAAAAAATAAATAACTTTACTGAAGCTTTTTTGAAAAAGCCTTTAATGGTAAAAGGTGATATTTAATTAAAACACATTAAGTCCCAATGTTCCCAGTGCTTTGTTGGAGAAGTAGAACCTGCAGAACAATCGAGAACAGTTGGAGTCTGGAGTTCTCACAACCAGCAAGACTTGAGTAAAATCCGTTGCATGTGGAACCAGGAGAACCTGTTATTTGGTTTAATATTAAAACACTGTGGACCTTTTAGTTTCTGTAGACCTCCAGAACACCAAACTGGTAAACCTGTGAAATCTTGTTCCTGCAGCTTTGGTTGTTTGGCTTCATTTTGTTCTTGTTGTTGTTGTTTGTACCTTTCAGAGGTAACTTCATGGACCTGCTGAAGGCCAGGGTTGTTCCTTCAGTTCCTCGATGGGTTTGACTAAACACTTCTGTCTCTGCTCTGCAGACTCTGGACAGGAAGTGGGGACAACATGACAAGAAGTGGGGACAACATGACAGGAAGTGTTCCCCTTCAATCCATGTTCATCCCCTCTGAAAACCAGCAGCTGCAAAAGTTTTTATACCAAAAAAAACTTGATATTGACCGTCAACCAAAGAACGAACCAACATCTTCCTGGAAAGACAGTTTTCCCTCCGTTTGGAAGGACTCGACCTGCTAATTTAACGACTTCTGCAGACTTCTGTCGTCACAAACCACAAAGAACTCACCTGAGCTCTTGTTGACTCCAGGACTTTGTTCTTCAGTGCACTGCATCAAATCCACAGCAACAGAAGAGCAGCTTCCCATTTAAAAGCAGTAATTCTGGTTCCTACCGATGATTTCTGGAGGTGGACTGCTGCTTTGGAAACAATCCTGGAGTGGCTTTTTTTCAGGGTTTCGTTCATTTTAGTCGATGGACCACTCACTGTGTTTTATATACTGTTTTTAGCCGTAGGAGGAAACGAATACTGAGTGTATTTAATGGTTGCTGTTACTATAATTATATTTCAGTATATTTATAATGTTAAAGCTGCCACCCATCGTGCAATATGTACATACTGAAAGAGGAATAAAAATACACATTTGATATATTTTTGTTTTTTTTAAGTGACTATTGTTGCACTTTGTTTTCTTCTGGTTGGTTATGGACTGAATCGGATGGTTTGAGGATCTTTTGAAGCTGGTTGTGACAAACGGGGGAATCATCTTCATCAGTATTTGACGATGACGCCGTGTCTTTGTGGGGTTTCCCCGCCGTGGTGTCAGAGGAATTCCTTGCGGCGAGGCCAGCTGATTGACAAACTGGTTGGAAATGTGGTGACATCTTTGTTAAATTCTTCATAATCGTTGCAACCTTGTGAAGAAGCTTGATTTGAACCTTATTTTAAAAGCCCTGCAGATGGCTGAGATGCATGAGCAAAGGTCAAAGGTCAGACAGATCAATGTCAGGGCTGAAGTCTGCAGCTGGTGGTTATTTGGGGACTCTTTGGGGTCCTTGTGGTCATGTCAGTTTGTGTGGTCTTCTTGCTCACATTAAACTGAATATTTTAAATGTTTGTATTTTACCTCTTTATACAGTGCCTATAAAAAGTATTCACCCCCTTGGATGTTTTGTTTTTATTGCTCTCATAAATCAGTCATGGTCAGTATAAACTGGCCTTCTTTACAAAATAATTCAAAGTGAAATCACCTTTCTACAGTGTATTATGTTACCGTTTGGTGGGGTAACATTAAAGGAGACCACACAAGGATTTACTAACGTAAAGAAAAATAAATGTATTAAATTATTCTGCAGAAATTAGACCTGAAAGAGGAAATACCTGCAAAAGGAACCAAAATAAATTAATACAAAACCCAGAATTAACCAAATCAAGCAAAAGACCCAAACAAACCTGACAAAACTCAACCACCAAATAAAAACCAAACCAGCTGGGTTCAGAGGGAGAGAGAAAAGCCTCTCCCTTCGGCTGCACCGCAGCTTTAAAGTCGCAGAGCACCAATCAAGACAACACCTGCAGGAGGCCTGTCTTCAGAATCCTGCAAGGAAAACAAACAATGGGCAAAGACCCCTGCAGCCGTAACAATTACCAGGTAAATAAAACTTCTAATTCAACTCAGATCATCATTAAAGTCAGGGGATGGATCCCAAACCTTCCCTGGATGTTAAACCTTCATCAGGAGATGGAAGGAATATAGGACATGTGTAAATCTACCAACAAAAGGCCGACCTCACCAACTGAGCGTGAGGAAGGAGGACAAGGAGAGAGGCCACCAGGACACCTGTGAGCTCTCTGAAGGTGCTCCAAGCTTCAGCAGGTGAGATGGGAGAGACTGAAGACGACACCTGCTGCCCGGGTTCTTCACCGCTCTGAGGCAAACACAAACCCTCTGTTGGAGAAAACTGATGTTAAATCTCAACTAAATTTAGTCAAACTCTAGTTTAGATTTAATATGGGTTATCTTTAACAGTATTTTTCTCTTTGCCTCTCTCTGACGATAATGTTTTGCCACTTTAGTTGGATTTTATTAAAGTTTCAAAAGGTAATCAGCAGACGGTACTATGTAGCTGATAGTTTTATGATGTATTTTTGTGTTTCATTTAATCCTATCTAATTTGTAAAGCACTTTGGTTAATGTTATATGTGCTATAAATGAATTGATGTGGATACATCTACAACTGATTCCCTTTTGGACTCAACCCAATTCAAGATGGCTGCCACAGTTAATCGGCCTTAGCAATCACAAAAATGGCTACAAGTCAGTCAGTTTCACAGACATCGAGCTAAGATTTGGTGTGGTAGGAGCTGAGAGTCATTAACACACACTGTGAGTGTGACATCCTGTATTACTGCATGAGGTCACGCATTCAAGGTTTGACCAGAACAGCTAGAACTCTGTCATTTCTCACCATAATAAGATCTCAGTCTGAAATTCAGCATGAAAGATGGTGGGAGATTATTACATGTTCCTTCAAAGAATGCTGGACCTTTAACTTTCCATCTTTTTATTTGACTAATTCATTATTTGTGGTCTCCTTATCTTTATTTCTGCTATGAGTCAGTCTTTCCTCACATGTCTTTAAGAATTTCTGCATCCATTTTGTCATCTGTCAACAACTCAAGTGATCTGGCCCCCGGTCTCGCCTCCCCAGTGGGTCCAATCAGCCCTTCATGGTGTGTTCATTCCTGTGGGTGAGGCCGAGACGGCTGGAAATGATCCGAGCTGCGAGCAGCTGCTGCTGGAGCTGTTTGTTTCTGACAGGGTGAGCTGCATTGCAGGTCTGTTGACTTTGGCTCCTGGACAGTTTCAGATTTAAAATGAATATTTCCTGTCAGAGCGAACCTTCAGCCTTTCTCACACACGCCAACACACTCCTCCTCCTCCTCCGCCGCCGCCGCCGCCTCCACCTGCAGTGTTGACTAAAATGTTGCAAACATGTAAATAAGGAGCAATCGGGCTCATTTTTCATGTTTACAGATGATTTAAAGCAGGAAAAAGAGATGCATTTGATTGTAGTTTCACCACAGTAACTTTATAAGAAACAAACACACGGCTGGACTAATAATAGCTGCAGAGTAAATCATTTAACAAGCTGGTAACCAGTTTGTCTCTGTCTTTTCCTTGATGTGCAATCACTTCTCAGTCATTTTATTATAATTAGGTAAACTGCCAAAGGTGTGTGTGTTTGTGTGTTTGCAGTCCGACCAGCTCTGCTGTGTTTTTGGCAAAGATCACACAGAAACAGAGCGTCAGCTGAGGCCAGGACTCCTGCAGGTTTTCATCGCTCACTGGAGATCCAAAACCTGAGCAGAGACCAGCTAGATGTCAGGGTCTCAGTCAGCGCTGTAGTCATAAGCCTACATCAGCATCTTGGGAATTATTATGGTAAAGGTCAGAGTTTAAGGCAGGTTCTGGATCTTAGTTAAATTTTAAGTCAGGGTCTCAGTCAGAGAAACTAACAGGGTCTGAACCAGAGTCTTTTAATTTAACATGACCACAAACAGAAGCCATAAACATACAATAAATACTTGTATTGTTTTATGACAGTTTGTTCCTCCCTTCTCCTAATAATCATTTTGTCTTTTTATATCACTTTGTGGTTGATTTAGGCTTTTTAAAGTATTTTTATCTTTATTTAGTTGTTTGTTTGTTTTATCCTGTCTGTTTTTGATAAATTGGTGTGTTTTTTACTCAGTAGATTGAGATGTTTTTAAATTGGTTTAGGATCATTTGTGGTCCTGTGTCTAAGCATGCAGACTGCTTCTACAACCATCACTGAAAGAATGGGTCGCTCTCAGGAGCTCAGTGAAGTCCAGAGTGGGCTTAGAGGTCACCAACGTTCTGCAGACCTCCAGACTCCATGTTTCCTTCAGATCAGCTCAGGAACAGAGAGGAGAGAGCTTCATGGTATGGGTCTCCATGGCAACAGCTGATCCAAGCCTTCCATCACCGAGAGCAAAGAGTCAGAGGCTGTGGAGTAAAACAAGCCGCCACTGGCCTGTGGAGCAGTGGAGACGTGTCCTCTGGAGGGACCAGTCTGGGTTCGGCTGCTGCCAGGAGAACGGTTCTCGTCTGACTGCAATGAGCCGAGTGTGAAGCATGGTGGAGGGAGGATCATGGCGTGGGCTTGTTCTTCAGGAGTTAGGCTCTTAATGCTTCAGCTCACCAAGACATTTTGGACATTTTCCTGCTCCCAACTTTGTGGGAACAGTTCGGGGACGGCCACTTCCTGTTCCAACATGGCTGAGCACCAGAGCACAAAGCAAGGTCCACAAAGACCGTCCTGCACAGAATCGTGTCCTGAACCCAACAGAATCAGAGCAGAGACTGAGAGCCTTCTGTCCAACATCAGGGTCTGAAGAATGGTCCAAAACTCCCAGAAACTCTCCTCAACCTGTGGAAAACCTTCCCAGAGGAGCTGCAGCTGTTATAGAAGCAGAGTGGGCCAACAGCAGATTAAACCCTGTGGATTAACAGGTTAAATGAAGGAGGCGAGTGAATACTTTTGGTCATATAGTGTATATGTCAGGGAAATAGTGCTAATGTAATTTTGGAAACATACTTCATACTTTTATAAATTTCATTTTGTGGAGTACTGAGAAGGAAAACAGCTGTTTGTTGAATGTTTTATTAAAAAATGCTTTTTTTTGTCACTTGGCTTCTGGCTGTTTGTCATCATTTCTGACAAAAACAAAGTCTTTTCTTGCAAAATATAAAACGGATCGTAAAAACATGCACTTCTCGTCTTTCTCCCTTTGAACAGCTGTATCATCTGTAAGGAAACTGAAGTGAACTCCAGACTCTGCAGGCTATCGGGCAGCTCTTAGCCATGGTTGGGTTCTTGCTTTGAGGCAGTTCAGATGAGGTTTCTGTCTCTCAGACGGAAGCGCCTGATTTCCAGATGACTACTGCAAAGTTCAGCAAAGGTTTGGGAATCAGACTTTTTTGTTTTTCATGTGATATCTCTGACAGAAATGCTGCATTCTCACAGCCCTCATGACCGTGCACAGAGCTGCATCGCTCTGCTTTAACCTATTTTCCATCCGCTCATTCTTAACCTATTACCTCCTCTGCATCATTTCAAGGTCATCCTATTTATGCACTAATTAAATTGGAATCTTTTGAAAGACAGACAGTTTAATTTCTTGAGCAAAAGTGTCTAAAACACCTCTGGGATGTTGCTCCTATGAATGCCTTAGCTTTCAGGTGTTACCTTTAACATTTATAGTTGCACTAAACAGCGTTGCTGGGAGGTCAGTAAGGGTGCAGTTATCTGAGCAGAAACAAAAGAAGAAGAAGAGCAATGAGGTGACTAACAGCTGTGGCAGGTAATGACTAAGCTGTGATGAATTATAGCTGAATCTCAGCCAGGTCTGCTACCGTCTTTACACACAAACCCACACTTTTACATCTAGATTTTTAAAATAAACACATTCCAGCTCTTATTGAAGGCACGGACGGATGCAGACAACACGGTTTGCATACCTGGGAGCACGTGTTTGATTGACAGCTCAGAGGCGTGGGCAGGTGCGTCTAACAGAAGTTCGTTAATTATCTGTCACTAATTGTTACAGTTGTGCTGCGATCTGATCTCTCACACTCAGCGGGCTGTTTTTACATCTGATGTAAAAATGTTCCTCGCAGTTCTCTGAGAGTAAAGAGGATTTACAGAGAACTGAGGAACTGGGCTGACGTGAAAAATAGTTACAAATGAGAAGAATTAAACAAAACTCACAGAGGTTCAGATAACAGGAACAATGAATAACTGGGAAAGAGAGTGGACAAGTTTGATGACAAATAAAATTACTCTAGTTACAATAAATGTTCCACAAAACTAGCATAGACATAAAAAGACAAGGCTCAAAGGGAGCAAGAAGCAGCCATGATAAGGACAATAAAAAAAAAAAAAAAATAAAGTAACACAAAATATCACAAAAAGGCTGGTCATAAAAATAAAATACAAAGTGAATTTAGATGCAAAAGAAAATATGACCAAACTAAACAAACACAAATCTTAAAAAGCAGGTCCTAAAATGACATTTAAAATGATAAAATGAGAAACATAATGAACAATGTGAGCTACGTAAAGAAATACAAAATAATCAGAAAATAAAACTAAACTAATTAGATATAAAACGCAACACAAAATCATCCCAGAGACAAAATGACAAAAAGTCTGTTTCCACAAAGATTTAAACCAGCAACCAATCTGCCTAAAAGAGACGCAGGAGGACGTGGGTTTATCACTTCCTGTCTGGGAGGTTTAGGTCTCTGTTGGACAAGTTGGACTTGATTAACAGTTTGGACCACGATTAATGGACTGAGAGACTTTAGGGCTAAAGGTAACAAAACCTAACTGTGTGAGGACGAGGAGAATTAGACTTGAAGGATTCAGAAAGTTGAGAAATGAAATGAAAAGTGGAGCACAAGCAGAGGACTTGGACTTGGAAAAGAAGGCCTCGTAGAGTCAGACAGGACCAGAAGACATGAAGAGAACTCCAGGAGACCTGGTGGACTTCCAAGAGGACAGAGGACAGAGGACCGGTTTGAAAAGGGGGCTCTTTAAGGGGACACTTGGAGAACTGAAAGACTTGAAAGAATGACTCAAAATCTTTAAAAAAGAAAAAAACAGGACAAAGAGGACAACTTGGTGTGGACAAAGAAGGACTCCAGGGGACAGTCATGAGGACTCATCAGCCAGAGACAGTCTGTGAAGAAACTAAGATCCATTGAGGGATTCAGGAGGTGAAAAATGACTCGAAGCGCTGGATTCCTGGGGGAGTCGGAGGCCTGGACGCGTGTCTGGAGTTTGGGTGGCCTCAAACAAATACGCTTAAAATGGAAACACATCGGAGACAAACGGCTGCAGACAAAGACGTGTTTATTCAGAAAGTTATTTAAAGAGAAGAGACGGTGAAAAGTTAAAGGAACGAGAGAAAAATACAAGAGACGAAGACGAGAGGAGCAAAAGAAAAACAAGAGAATTAAATATTTTTAAATGTAATGTTACAACATCTTTACATGATTCTTTTTCATTTTTCATTGTTCAGATGTGATTTAAGTTTAATATTAAATTAATCATTAAAATAATTTGTATATTTTCAGTTTTATGTTCATAAATTATTGATTAGGAAACTTTGAATACTTGTCAATTATGTTTGTTTTTTTTTTCAACAAGTTATAATTTTCTGAATATTTTTAATATTTTTTTTCCTGTGAATATTTAAATATTTACATATATTGACTTATTAAATTATTATTTTGTAGATAAAAAACAGACATTTTTCCAAATCTTTAACTGTTCAAAATTTTATATTAATCTTAAATCTTTTTTATCAACTTCTAAAATTTCATGCTTTTATATTTAGTATTTTGATTTAATATTTTTTAGACTTTTATGGACCCACCAACACGTCTTCATGGGGAAGCTGAGGCTGGGGAGTCTGAGATGAAGAAGTCATCACCTCACCTGGAGGCCTCAGGGGTTCATCTCTGCTATTTGCAGATGATGTGGTGCTGCTGGCGTCATCCTGCTGTGATCTCCAGCTCTCACTGGAGCGGTTCACAGCTGAGATGAAGATCATCACCTCCAACTCTGAGGCCATGGTCCTCAGATGGAAAAGGGTGGACGGATGTCTCCGGGTTGGGAGTGAGGAGTTGAAGTATCTCAGGAAGAATGGAGCGTGAGGTCAACAGACGGGTCGGTGAAGCTTCTGCAGTCTTGTGGACTCTGTACCGGTCCGTTGTGGTGCAGAGGGAGCTGAGCTGCAAGATAAAAGTCTCTGTTTACGGGTCGGTCTACGTTCCTGCCCTCACCTGTGGTCATGAACTTTGGGTAGTGACAGAAAGAAGGAGATCATGGATACAGGCAGCTGGAAGGAGTGAGAAGTTCAGTTATAGAGCCACTGCTCCTCCACATGGAGAGGAGCCAGCTGAGGTGGTTCAGGCATCTGGTGAGGATGCCTCCTGGACGCCTCCTTAGGGAGGTGTTCCAGGGATGTCCAACTGGGAGGAGACATGATGGAGAGACATGTCTCTCAGCTATAATGCTTGAAATGTTCTTGTTTAATGTTTAAAACAGGACTTTTCTGCCTTTATTTATATTACTTTTAATATTCTGGTTGTATTTCTTATTTTATTTTCAGGTATTTTTAAAATAATCTGTTTGGTTGTATCCATTTAAAACTTTTACACTTTCATTGATATTTATAAATAAAATGTACTGTTTGTGCCTGAAAGACTGAACTCAGGGGAGAAAGGCTGTAAACGTGAACGCGCCCGGCTGAACCACCGCCGGGACGCGGGAACGCGCCCGGCTGTCAGAACCTCCTGCAGGTGAGCACGCGCGCGCGCGCGGCGGCTGTCTGCGTTGCAACACGGCCGCTTTAGCTGGTAGCACCTGTATTAATGAGCACCTGCCTCCACCTGAGCAGGTGTCGCCACTTACTGCGCCTCTGACGTAGTTCAGGTTGCGCCATTTCCGGCTGCCGCAGTCAGGTGAAGCGGAAGTGAAGAGAACGCCCCGCAGTTCACCTGTCGGCAGGTAAACGACCACAGAAGAACGCAATAATAACAGAAAAGTAAGTCGAAGCTGAACGGGAGTCACATTTTAAAGTTCTTCCTTTCTTTTTTTATTTTCTGCTGTTTCCGGTCTACTTCCGGTCTCCACCTGTTCTCAGTCACACCTGTGAGTTTCAGTCCGGCCTGCCGGCTTTAAAACACACAGATTCACCGGCAGGATGTAACCAAAGGCTCAGTTCAGAGTTTTCTTGTTTCTGTGAAGTTAATTCAGTCAGCTGGTGTCCAAACGGTGGTTCGGGTCCCTTCAGAGGGTCACGAGTTCAAATCAAAGCGTCAGAAAAAAAAAAAAAAAACACAAACAAGGAAGAGTTTCAGTTTTATAGGAAGGGAAGTTATGTGTTCAGAAAAAGGAGACTCTTTTTGTGTCAGAAGTTTAAAAACATTAATTTGTAAACATTTTATTCTGTTCCCATTTAATTCCTCAGATTATTTAGATTTTTAAAAAGTTGATTCAAGTTTTACCTGGATGTTTATATAATTATATCATTTTGATTTACATTTTTTTTAAATGAAACATGGCCATGCCAGCTCCCGTTGATTGACAGCTCGTTAGTGTTAACGAGCTGTCAGTTAGCTGCAGTCCAGCTGTGCTTATCCTAAGAGGCCTGTGATTGGTTAACTAGTGTTTTAAGAATTAACCGGCTTGATAAAAATGAGAAATTATAGTTTCAGATGGTGTCAGACACCACACCGTGGTTCTATTACTTTATGTTGTAATTTAAACTCCTGGTTTGTGATTTAATGTCTCCAAACTACTAGAAATCTCCTCCTTCTTCCACGTAAAGAGAATAAAGCTTCTTACAGAACATTTAAAGATTTGTACCTTTCTTGGTTCTCGAGTCTAGTAGAATCACCTCTATTTGCTACGTCCTCACAAATATCAACTTTAACTTCTCTGTATATCAAGAATCTGGATCCAAACTTTTAAAAAGGTATTTTTATTTTAAGAGTTACAACATAAACAACAAAACTTCCTCATAACTGAACCTAGATTTGAAAGGGAATCAGATTGTCAACAAAAAACCTAAACCTAAATAAAAACACTCAGACCTCCTTCAGTGTTCATGAGTGGAACATCAAACAGTGTCAATGATTTTCTCATGAACCTTGGTGTGATAACATTTCCATTTTTGCTGCCTTTGACAGAATTGATCAGGCGGATCTTGTCTTACATCAACAAAGATTCATGTTGTGACTCATAGCTGCACCTCTGACCCGTGGGGTGCCTCAGGGATGTGTTCTTGGTTCTGGCCCAGTTGGTGCAGAGAGTCAGCTGTGTTTGTATCACCGTTATGCTGATGACTCTCAGATCTTTCTGTGCATTGATCCTGATGACACTACAGATGTTTCTGTTCTTCCCAGCTGTTTGGCTGAGATTAGAGATGGATTCACATTTTCAGAGTTAAACTTAAGGGGTTAATCTTTGCTCCTGGCATCATTCTTCAGTCCACCTACTTCCTGTTGACAAATATCACAAATAAATCCCTCCATTATCTACTTCAGCTCCCTCTGTTCCTGATTTAAAGTTAGTCCGGAACTGAGCTGCAGGACTCATGAGATCACATCACCCCTGTGCTCATTGCTCTACACTGAGTTCCTGCAGGATTCAGTTTAAACTCCTCCTTCTGGTCTACAAAGCTTTAAACAACCTGTGACCTTTAACCCCTTACTGTCCTAGGCCCTGAGGTCTGTGGTCTCAGACTCTGGTCCAGTCTTCTCTGCAGTCAGGATGATGATCACTCTGAAGAGCTTTAAATCAAATCTGAAAACCTCCTTTTCAGGAATAATGCATCATTTTAATGCTTCTGTTTTGTTATTCTTATTTTTATTGTTTTTTCATGTAAAGCACTTTGGTTTTAGAAGGTGCTACATGGATAAAGATTTATTTAGAGCTGGCTCAGAAATGACTAACTACAGATTGGAGTTGTTGGCGATAATCCGTTAGCGGTGGAGTTTTTTACAGGCTGTCGTGTTATTGTGTCAGGAATGTGCTGCTGCAGCAGGAGGCTTGTTGGAACGTCAACACATTTGTCCCTGCAGTCAGACTAATGGCACATTTCTGTGGAAAGTTAAATTTGCACAGGCTGGCTACTTTCAGCAGCAAGGAAAATTAAATTACTAATAAAGAATGCATGTAAAGTGTAGCTCTGATCAGTGATTAAAGCTGTAAATTATCAGGATAAACAAGCTCCTGCAGAGCCAAAAGTCCTCCTGAAGGTTTCTGCTGCCACAGATGGACCAAGATAAAATCTAATTATTGAAACAAAGAGCTCATTGAAGATCGCCCGCTGAAGCATCTTTAAGCAACAAGTTTTTTTCTGGTGATGTCCACAGTGAACCCCCTCCCAACCAACCTGAAATCCGAGACCAAGAAGGCGGCCAAGATCCTGAGCGAGTTCACCCAAATCTCCCACAGGACTGGACCGGACAAACTCATCCCTCGTAAGAATCGCACAGGAAGCTGAGCTGTGACGGTTCTAAGAGGCTGTTTGGACTCAGGCGTGTTTCGTGTGTTTCAGCTCATATCATAGCGAAGGCCGAAGGTTTGGCCCTCATCTCCGTCATCAAGGCTGGCTTCATGGTGACCGCCAGAGGAGGCAGCGGCATCGTCATCGCCAGGCTCCACGACAGACGTGAGTTTTCTTTATGGGGTTCTGGGCTGACAGGTCAGAGGTCATCATCAGGGCTTCTTCAGGATTGTTTTCATCTCTCTGCCCTTTCCTCATACGCTCATGTTGTGAGGAGGAAGTTGGAAGCTTTCCATGGGAATAAACCTAATATTTAAAGTATTATAGCTCAGCGCTTAACGAGGATTTTAAATATAGTTGGGAATATATATTTCAGCATATTCTGGACTAAAACAAGCAGATTTCTTTAGATTAGATGTTCTGTGCAATAAGAAATACAACACTCTAAAAACTTAAACTGTCATCTGAACCTGCAGGGACAGATGGGAAAAGGAATAAAATATTTAATTCAGAGTACTGTGAATGAAACTTGACATGTTCTGTATTTAAATTTAGACATGTAATGTGCAGTTGACTGATATTTTTTTATGTGAATACAATGACAAACCATCACATAATGTGGATATTTTTGTTCAGATTTGTGTACATAAATTTAGAAAGGGATTACAACAATAAAACATAAATAATGAATCCATTCTCTAAAAGTTGAGTGATGTCATCCACATTATGTCATCAAATTTGCTTCATAAAGTTTGGGTCAAACTAATGTTTTGCCTTTGACAAGACAAAATATTCCTTTTTGTTTGGATATGATGGTTACTTTAAGTTATCACCAATTTCTAATTCATTTTAATAAATCCCGTAGAAGGTTTCTAAAAATTCACTGGACATTTTTGGGTCTTTGGCAGCCCTGGTTGTGTAAAACAATGATTTTAGTGTCATGTTTCATAATTCACTCCATCTCCATACGTGGTTATTTTGTTTTCTGTTCATCTTTTCTTTGACTTGTCTTTTTGTGTCACGCCTCATTGTGTCCTCACAGCTTCTTCTTGTCGTCATGACTTGTCTCTGGTTGTGTCTCGTTGTCCCCTGTTGTCTCGTTGTGTCTCATCATGTGGACTTGGCATCATGTCTTGCAGTTATCTCACCGGTTCGTCACATCCCAGCTTCTCATTGTGCCGTTCTCTTATCTGATCTCTGACTTTAATGTCTTCTATTGTCATCTTGACATTTTGGGTTTTCTTGTGATATTTTAGTCTTTTCTTTTGTCACTTTCTTGTATTTCCTTGTCATTCATCTAATCTTTATTGTCATGTCTAATCTTGTCTTTTGTTGTCATCCTGAGTTTTTCTCTTTGTAACAATACGGTTGTTATGGTTTGACTTCAGCCATGTTTTGTTGTTTCATCTCCACCTTGTGTTGTCATATCTTCTAGTTTTATTTTCATTGTGTCTCAGTTGTGTTCATCTTTGTCCTTAAGGCGGTTGAACAGCATTTATGAGGGAATCTGTAGAATATCTCATTCCTGCTGGTTCTCAGCTGTGTTGCCTGAGTCCCAGAGGCTCGTAGTCCTGTGGCAGGCGTCCTGAAAACGCCCGAGTCCTGTGGCATTAACAGGCTTCTGCAGAACATGAAGAGGTGATTTAACCTCTGAATCAGGTGTGTTGGACCAAGGAAAGAAGTAAAACTTGCAGGATAGTGGCCCTCGAGGACCAGGATTGCCCACCCCTGTCCTGGACACACCCAAGTCATGTTGTCTCCAATCGTTTCGAGAGCACAGAGCTGCATTTTGACACCTGTAACGTTGCTGAGGTATATCTGTAACATCTGAGACTAATGGCCACGTCTATAATTGGTAAATGGTTATTGAGAAACTGCAATTTCAGCAAATGAAATCATAAATGTTGGGACTGTTGCAAAGGTTGGTATGAAGTGGCCAACAAAATGATGTGCACGGCCAAGAATGCACTGCAAGCCTCGCATATGAAAAAGCATCATGAGAACAGCAGAACGGCTCACTGGTTGAAAACACTAAGAACTCAGTGAGACCGCAACTGAAAAATTCCTGTTTTATTTAATTATTTTGTCTGTTTTTGAGTCTCTAACAGCAACTCGGTGAGATACCAGCTTTATTGGATGCTGCTGTGAAAGATGGGCGATCGTGTAATTGTCTGTCAGCAAAATATCTCATGACAGATTTGGATGATGCTCTTAAATTACTCATCCACAACTAATTAACAATCCAAGATGGCCTCCGCAGCTAACAAACCAAAGCTGTAGTTTGGTGTGGTAGTAGCTGAGAGTCATTAACAACACGTGCTCTAAGCACCAACACATCAGGCGGTCTTAATATTAAATTCTTGCATTTAGTGGTGGGAGTTATGCATTCTTTGAGTGAATCCTTTTTTAATTTCCCTTCCTTTAACTGGAAGATCATTTTGTAAGTTTGTTTTATGTCTTGACCTTTGACCTGTGATTGCGTTTTGTCTTCCAGAAGTTTTTTTTTTTAATCTTCACATGGTTGATTTCACATTCTGAACTTGTTTTTGTTCTTGTAAAATCCCACAGTGGCCTTTTTGTCTTTTCACTCATGCTGCATCGCCATGGAAACAAACTTTGGGGTAAACTGAAGTCCTCTGACCTCCAGGGTTTGATGTTCATGATCTGGTGTGATGCTGGCTGGCAGCAGCCCAACTTTTTCCACTGCCTTTTACATTAAAGGAGCAGTTCACACTGGCTCCATTATTATAATGTTATATTTCTGCAGTCCGGCTCCTGTCGATGTCATGAAAGCTCGTAAACCAGAACCTCCGTCAGAATGAGCGTTAATGGGTGTGGCTGGGTGTGTTCAGGTTGGTCTGCCCCTTCAGCCATCGGTATTGCTGGTCTGGGTGGAGGCTTTGAGATCGGCTTGGAGGTAAGTTGAGCTGTAAGAAAAACAGAAATTGGATGATTTTGAACAGTTCTTGAATGCACCATGCTGTATTCAGGTGTCAGACCTGGTGATCATCCTAAACCAGCGGAGGGCGGTCGACGCGTTCACCAAGGGCGGGAACCTGACGCTGGGGGGGAACTGCACCGTCGCCGTGGGCCCTCTGGGCAGGTGAGTTCCTGCTCTGCCTGTCTGCAGCCGAATGTTTACTTTAGCTGCAAATTACAGGTTTGCTTCTAATGCGCCTGAAATTTACGAGGCGTTTGATGACAGTTTGTGTTTGAGGCCTGAAGCTGGAACAGCCGGGTCAGCAGCATCAGCTGTGATTTACATCGGAGGCTGGGATCATTTCAGAATGTCGGTGTTGTTTCAGGGCCGCCCGACAGGTTGGGACACGCGGGTGTGTTTGTGGGCGGGGCCTGTTTAACCTCAGCAGGAGTTTATTTTCAGTAAATGAGCTGCAGACAGACAAATAAGAGGAAGACATTTGGATTAGAAATGAACAGAAAAGGGTTGATCACGGTGGTAGTAGCTGAGAGTCATTCCTAACAGATCAGAGTCTCTGTGGGGAGGAGGGCATCATGCATTCCCTCAGTTTCAGGATGTTTGGCAGCTTTGTTGATGGTTTTAGTTGTTTTTCATTTCTGTGGTTCTGGTCCAGTCTTATTTCTGCTCTGATGTCAGGACCCTGAGTCTGACTGAATATTTTTGGTGTTTCTCAGGAACATTGAGGCTGACGTCGCCCTGCGCAGCACGGCGGCCGTCTTCACCTACTGCAGGTCCAGAGGCTTGTTTGCTGGGATTTCCCTGGAGGGATCCTACCTGATGGAGCGCAAAGAAACCAACCGCAAGTAATGAAGGACAACAAGTCTACGTGCTGGACGCGTCTCCTGTTTTAGCGGTTCTTTAATGGAGCGCTTCTGTTTGGAGGTTCTACGGCAGAGACATCCGGGCGTCGGCCATTTTGATGGGTGATGTTGAGCCTCCTGGAGAGTGCTACGACCTGTACCACATTCTGGACATGTACACGAAGGCCTACACCACCGACTGGACCAACAAGAACATGGGTCCTAAGGTACGTCACAAGCTTCAAAAGCTTTATTAGTTTTAGTTTTCTCTTTGATGACAGAGGAGATGCTCGTTAAGAGGCCACGCCTCTAACCACTGACTCACATCTGTTTTTATATTCATTTATGGCCATGTTTAGTGCTTTAGATTAGAGTCTATTAACTTTTATCCTTTTTTAAGGATGTGAGTTTTCAATTTTTTAACTTGTATTGAATCTTTTAGTATATTTCTTTATACTACATACATCTTTCTTTAGTCACGGATTTATTTTGTGACAGTCATTTTGTGGTACTTTAAAGAATAAGACCTCTTTTATTTTTAGTTATTTGGTAATTGTTAGTTTAATGCAGCTTTTTTTAAACATTTAGTATCCCTTTGGGGCCATGTTTCAGTTTTATGTGGTTAAATTGTTTTCCTTTTGTTCTTAATTTTGTTTTTTAAACTTTCTAATGTAAATATTTTGTCTTTATAATCCTTTTTGCATAATTTTTACATTTTTGTAAAGCTTTGAGGATTACTGTCTGGCATAATCAAAGCTGGGCAGTAATCCAAAAGGGATGATAAATTAAGAAATTAGATTAGAACTTTTTAAAATTTATCTTGTGCTCCTGAATATTGATTTCAAACAACTGAAACAACTCAGAACATGTCAGTTTTTTATATCAAAATGAATTTTATAGTTGGTTTGGAACTAAAAAAATAACATTAGAATGAGTAAACACTGGATAACATGTTTTTAAGTCTAAAACTGGGGAGCGAAGGCATAAGTTTGGACCCCCACTGTAGAAAATGGTGGGCTCCATAGATTTGGCGCCTGAGGGTTTCTGTATCATGTGTTTCTTTTTTTATTAGTTTGTGGTCAATTATCTTCTCTTCATGGTAAAGTTGTTTCTGTTTTATGGTTCTTTTTTTGTTTTTTTAACCCTTGCTAGGTTTCATATTTCCGTTCTGCTCATCCTCTTTATTTCTTGTTGACATTAAGGCATCTCTTTGCGCTCTGATCTGTGTTTTTAGTCTGACCTGTTTGTGTCTGCAGTCCCTGGCCGGTCCATCCAGACCTCCACCTCCATCCAAGCAGAGCTCCAGGTCCAGCCGCCAGCAGCCTGCGGCCAATTCAGGTAAAACCCTGAAAGCAGCCGCAGCGTTGACTGGTTTTACGTTCGCTTACAGTGTGTGTGTGTGTGTGTGTGTGTGTGTGAGCAGGGAAGAAGGATGTTCTCTACCCAAGTGTCTCTGTCTACAAGTCGGACACCTCCAGTAAGTTGGTTCCTGTTTTTCTTTCAGGCCGTTTTGTTCAGGTTTAGGAGCTCGGAGCCACTTTCTCACAATGATGGAGTTTAATTAATGGGGTTTATTATCAGCCCGCGACCTTCATCAACTCATTTATCGTCCTGCCGCCGTGCGTGGCTGAGGACAGACTGACACGAGGACTGGGCGTCTTTCTGGGGACAATAAACCTGTTCTGCTGTGGTAAATTATTAAACCTCGGGGTCTGAGGTTAAAAACAGGGTGACCTCCTCAGCAGTACCGTCAGTTCCTTTAGGCTGCAGCGCCCCCTTCTGGTCACAGCTCTGACCTGATTTATGGTTTAAAAACAAATTATTTGACCAAACAGCTGGATGTGAGGAGAGAAGATGAAAATATTCAAAGTATTTCTGAATACAGCAGAAAAACGTGCCTGGTTGGTTAAATCTTTAACTTAAAGCAGAACTAAACAAACTGAAGTATTTCACTATTAAAAATGACTTTTTTTTTTTTATTCTGTCTTATCGATTGATTGTTGCCTCCTTATTTTTTATTTTAGAGAAAAACACTGGTTACAGATTTATTTCCTCCAGATCATTTATTGTATTTCTTTATTTTTTTCTGTTTCAGGTCAGTTTGCCTCCAGCAGCCCTCCGAGCTACAGTATGTTTAAACTTTTACAAACACAGGAAAATATGTGAATAATACTGAGATATTAGCATTTTTATAAATGATTTTATTTATTCTTTTTATTGCATCATGAAACCATCATTTAAGGCTTTAAATGTCCCTAAATTTCTTCCAAAAACAAGACACGACTCATTTACTCTTTTTAATTTTGTGTAAAATAAGTAAACTCCACTTATTTCCACCTGGAAAAGATAAAATCCATCACACTTTCTGCAGAATGTCCTGAATGTTTAAAGTTAAAGAAAACTTTTCTGAAAAGAGGATTTAATGAGATTTTCTTGTCCTGCTGATTGTTTTATTTGATATTTTTCTTGTTTTCAGGTCAGTTAGACTCCAACCCTCCGAGTTACGGTACGACTCGCATCCAACACAAAAACAGTTAATTTATTCTCACTTTTTAATGCCTGAAAATCTAGTTTAAGGCATTAAATTCTTTGGTTTTATTTCACATCATGACAAAGTTTAATCCTAAATGTCTTAAAATACAAAAGTAAATTTTTTTTTTATTGCAAATTTCATTTAATACAATAAAATTAAGTTTTCAACATATGAAGATATTTGACACTCTATAAAATTCTGCCATTGGCATGGTAACAATAATAATCAGCTTTTAAAGAAATGTTTGTTTAAACATGCTGCTTTTCAAAACAACTAAATTCAGATAAAACTTCAGATTTTTACACAATTAAAGCTTTCTGCGTAACAATGTCCCTTTTCCAGATGCAGGACCATCAGTGGGCGGGGCCACTGGGCAGCTGGTCGTCACGGCGACCCATCCCTTCACAGGTCAGCAGCCTGGTGACCTGAGCTTCGAACCCGGCGACCGGATCACCGTCATCACCAAGACCGAGTCCCAGTACGACTGGTGGGAGGGGCAATCGGAGGACGGCCAGGTCGGGATGTTTCCTGCGAACTTCGTCTCGTTCTGACGGCGCCCCCCGCTGGCCGGGCTGAAGAACTGCAGCTGAAGTCTGCTGAAGGTCAAACAAACTAAACCTGGAGGCTGCCGGCAAAAAACAAGCTTTAAAATCTAGCCTGCAGCCATCCAGATGTTTAATTAAAGTCCTTTCAGTAAGAAAAACATAGTTCTTTAGCTTAAATAACAAATAATTTAACTAATCCGACCCTCATTTAAATATTTTTAGGTTTTCAGCATCTGACAAGCATTTAATTTAATTTTGTAGCTTTGGGATTTTAGTCACTTCTGGTTGAAATTTCTAACCTCCAACTTTTAAACTAAACAGATAAAAAATATATTAGATTGCACTAAACTGAACGATATGCTTCCAAAAGCTTTGATTTGAGGATTCTTAAAGAACGTCAGAACTTAAAAAACAAAGCAGAAAAACAGGTCAATTCGTTCTTTTTCTCAGTTTGTTTCATGTTTTTACCTGATTTTGATTTAAAAACTGTTAAAGGTGTAATTTACTCATGCATAAATGTTTATTTCTAGGGGTTTTCAGTGCACTTTGTACACATTATGTTCTGAATAAGGTTTTTATCTCAACAGGAAATCTGAATTTTACTGTTATTCTTTTCTTGGGAGGTAATTTGATACAAAACTTGAATATTTAGCTTTAAAATGTGGTAAATGTTTTTCTGTATCACCTACAAGTGTTGTTATGGAGGAAGTGATGATGGAGAGCACAATTTACATTTACTCTGAAACTCACGGCTCTGATTTAAATTATATTTTTGTTCTGTAACTCGTGTATTTATAGGCATTTTAGGTGAAACATGAGGGAAATATTTAGTTTTTCTTCACTGTGGTTTCGTGTCAAACGTTCTGTTACAGTTCCTACTTTTTTTTTTTTTTTTTTTAATGTCTCCTGCAGTAGGAAAGCAGGACTTGTTTTTATTGAGTTATTGGATAATTCAGTGTTTTCTACTAAAATAATCCTGGATGTGGGGTCTGGTTCATGCATGGAGATTTGTGAATAAATCAGGTTGATTATTGATTCATCAAATTGATGAAATGTTTATTTTGTCCGGTTTGGGGGGGTTAATTTGTTCCTTGTGTATTTTAGCCTAAAGCAGCGGTTCTCAAAGTTGGGGTTGGGTCCCTGCTGTGAGTCAGGAAACAACAAATCAGGGTCCCCAGGTGGTGATTGCTAATTGTTTGTTTTCATTATTATAAAGAATAAAATAATCCCAAATGGTACTGTAGATGTTGATGCTGTTTGTGTCTTTACGCCTTTTATTTGTTAGTGTTTTATGCAAAGTCTGTTCATAAACTGATAATAATTGGGGTCAGAAGCCCTGCGAGTGGCTGATAAAATGGCTGACGGGGAGAATAATCAGCGGAATAATCAGCGGCTCAGATCCTCTGATGTCAACACAATAAATGTTAAAGCTGAGGTCCACATGTGGCAAATCTAGTCTACGGATGATAAATTACAGCCTCTGTGTTAAACAGGAAGTGATCTTTTTGTATTTGTGTCTTTATCCATAGTCTTCATGTTTGCTCTCCTGTACAGGTGATTATGGGACCTACTTCCTGTCTGCTAGAGGAAGTAACAGGAAAACAAATTTTCTCAATCTTTTTGACTAAAATAATGTTGTTTTTTTTTATTTTTGGTTATGACAGTATGGATGAAGTTCTGAGATGAAAGAAACCAAACGTGTGGCTTCATTAGGAATAAAAAGGATTTGTTTGTGCGAGAAGCGGTTCAGTTTATTGGATTAAAAACAAGGAATCAAAGAATCTGACTAAAAAGATTTAAATCTAAAGGGATCAGTTTGCTGAGAATCCATCAGGAAAACGCTGACGTGACAGTGGTGCTGAGAGAAGACAAAACTGATAAAATAATACATTTATTTAATCTAAAAGCTGAGTTTATTTCACTTACAGGTTTTCCCACAAAAATCAGAACTGATTTTTGTTTTTAATTCTATGTTTTTTTATTATTCCAGTGATATTTGGTTGTGCTGCAACTTTCAGGGTTTATTTTCTGATAATCTTTTTCAAAACTAAGTTGTTTTTTTTAAACATAAACTTACAGGTAACTTTAATGTAAGCAGTCCTCCTGTGTCTGTCTCTTCCCTGTCGTCTCTAACCGCGGTCGCTCATCCTGAGCCCGGTTCTGGTTCTGGTTCTGGAGGTTTCTTCCTGTTAAAAGGGAATCATTCCTTTCCACTGTCGCCTCTGTGCTGCTCAGGATGGGAGACTGTGGACCCGATCTGCTGGCTACTTTAGATAACTTTCATTATTTGGTGTTTTTATTTTGTGTGTGAAGGTTTTTGGACGGAACCCTGAGGTGACTTTAAATAAAAATGAAATTAGTTATTTTTTTGGTCAAAGTATAAAATGTTAAATGCAACTATTAGCAGGTTCAGGTGTGTGTCTGCACACTGTTTTCAGTTCTCAGTACGGATGGATATAAAATGTTTTGAACTTCTTTGGTTTGATTCGGTTATAAGTTTTTTGTTTTGTTTTGTTTTGTTTTTTGCTGTTAGATAAACGGTGTGAACGTGTCTTCTTTCTCTGGAGGAAGTATCCTGACCTCGCTGCTCACTGGCTTCCTGAAAAACACAAAAAGTATCCATTATTCCTGTCCTGGGACAGGAACCGGGTCAACAGAACCGTGCATACCTGCAGCTTTAGATGCTGAAAAAGGGATTTAGCACTGTCTAAAAACACTTAATTATAAAACCATACTAACGAGCAGATCTCATTTGTATTCTCCCTAAACAGGTCCGGTCGACGGGGTTGTCCCGTCTCCCATCTCAGGAAGAGACAATCAGACAAAATCTGGATATTAAAGGTTTTAAGGTGAGTCAATTAAACCATGAAATCAGTCTTTTGGCAGGCGGTATAATTACCTAACTGACCCTGGCGCTTCTCTTATTAAATTACAGGTTCTTTTAAGCACATGTGGTCTCAGGGTTTAAGAAGATCCTCCATCTGACAACAAGCAAGTCAATTTAGGTGGCTTCCAAATGGCATCCAGTGCTATTTGGGACTCTTACAAACTTATATAAACTCAATTATGTCCCACAGTTCAGTAAGATGGAAAAGGATCTGCTGAGATGGAAGAATCCTTCCTTTAACTCTGACTGTCAGAATGAACATGAAGGCTCGATTATAAAACCTTTTTCAGTTCATAACCTTTCCATTACCAAATATTCTCTTTAAAACACTGAACAAATATGTCAGAGAATTATATGGAGAAAAGTAGAGAAGATCATGGGATTGTATATTTGGCTACCTAATTTTAAACACCTGGTTAAGGTGTGGTTTATGAACCAGAGAAAGAATTATCACCTCAAACACCATCTTACCCCTCAAAACCTTCACAGATCCAAACCTGATCTGTCAGGAAGGTGCCTCAGGTGTGACGCAGACAAAGGCTCGTCCTTATAGCGCACATATAGGTCAAGCCTGTTTGGTTTGACAGGAGCAACTTTTTCACTTGACCCCAGAGCTGTTCTTGTTGGGAATCATGAATAAAATGAGGAAATCTCTGCCTAAATTCCAAATCTTGTTTTTAAAGGTAACACATCAATAGATGGATCTCTGACATTAACAGTTGCATCCCACTTGAAAAGATTACTTATAGTATGAAGAAAAAGAGTGATATCTTAAAAAAAAACTGTTTAAAACATTCCCAAAAAAGAACCGGGTCAACCAATACGGAGACAGAACTCTGTTGTCTCACCGTGTCCTCCAGAGGCCATCCATGCCGGCAGGGTGGGACTCGGACCGTCTGTCGCAGTCCTCCAAAGAGTCTGGGAGCGGGACGCCGCAGGTTTCTGGTAGCAACAGGCAGAGACCGCAGCCAACGATTGGTCCGCTGCTGTACACCACCATGGCTGCCAGAGAGATCCCTCCGTTTGGACTGGAGGGAAGTAAGGTCGTGGTCAGAGAGCCGATCCGGAAGGAGAGGCTGACCAGTGATATGCAGCGCTGTCTGGGTTGGAATCACCTGCTGTTATTGGTAATATGAACCTGTAAAGGTGCAGAAACACGGGCTGTGTGTGTTGTACCTGACCACCGTGGGAAACAGCTCGATGCTGTACAGAATAGAGATGAAGCAGGCGGCCAGGATGCAGAGTTTTCCCAGCAGAGCCAGACTCATCACCAGAATCGGCTCACCTGTACAGACAGAAAACATCTGACCTGAAATCAGCTCATCCCAAACAGGAACCATCCATCTGACACAAAGATGCTTCAGGAAGCTTCCCAAAGGTCAGCATCCAGAGCCTGAGCTCTATTTTCTGTTTCTGCTGTGTTTATTCAACATTATCATTAATTATATTTATATAAACAGCTCCTGCTCAACAATCAGAAGATGAAGCGTGTCTTTTTATGGATTCTAATCCTAGTTACAAGTTGAGGCTAATGTTTAATCACTCCTGTGAGTCCGGTGCCTCGGTCTGCTCACAGTTGTATCGGGACAGCAGGAAAGATAAACCGCAGGCGGTTCCGCTCAGGAACAGAGCCAGGATGCTGATCAGCCGACGTCCGAGCCGGATCAAAGGGACGAGCAGACAGGGAGCCTCCGTGAGACCCGAGAAGAACTGGGCGGTGTAGACTCCAACTCCAAACGATCCGATGTTCAGACAAATCCCGTAGTACGTCAGGGATATTGCAGCACTGCAGGGTGAAAAAAAGCAGCTTAAATATGTAACACCGCAGATTTTAAATATATATGGGTTTAAAAATCCTCTGGGCTCCTGTATGTTTAGGCAGGCCTTAGCCCCGCCCACCTCACCTGTCATAACCTATAATATTGGCCAGTTAGCCTTTAGCCTTTTGTTTTCTCACTGGTAGGTTTTTATTCTGTTAAAACTGTTATTTTTTACCCCATCCCTGTTCTTTTTCTCAGAAGGTAAATACTGAGGTAAGTAACTTTTTACTGTGTTACCTACAAACACAGAAAGAACTGAACGCTCAGATCTTTCTGTTTTGTAAGCTTTAAGAATCATTAAATCAGCTGACTGACCTCTCTGTAACGCTGACTCTTCTTGGTTATTAATTTATGGAAATAAGTAAACACTCTTAACTCTAGTAGTAGCTATGAAAAGCTGAATCATGATTTTAAAAATGCTTACATGTGGACTACACACAGTCAGCAGACAGACGGTATTTATTGATTTAACTTTGTTTTTCAGGCCAATCTTTGACTTGATTGGATCATTTGGTCCTCAGCTGCTGGAACAAAACTGTTTTTTTATCTTGTCTGGAAAGAATTGATCTTTGTTTTGTTGTTTCTCGTTAATCTGAGAGTAGTTGGTGTGAATCCAGTTCAGGTCCAGTTTTCTTGCTCTAAGGGTCACGTTAAAAAATGATTTATATAAAAAGCTAAAATAGTTCAGGGCAGATGTTTGGTGAGCCTGTCATGTTTCCACAAGGAGAGGTCAAAGGTCACTAATGATATAAACCAGACACACTCCTCTGGTTGTTTGTTTCATGTTTTTAACTTTGAGCCACATGAAGTTTTCAAATAAATCTGTGAAATGAATGCTTATTCTGAAAGTTTTATTCTGAAATTCAGTTTTTTTAAATACTTTTTTCCCTGTTTTCTTTTTCTGGACACATTGAGTTTATTTTTCTGTACCAGTTTGTTCTGTTAGAACGGAGTACCTCAGGAAGCTCATGATGAACAGGTGCAGCAGGATGGTCGGGTGTCTCAGGTGGATTAGGTCGCTGTGGGCGTGGCCTCCACGGTCAGGTGTTTCTGTCTGAGTCTCTGCAGCTTTCTGCAGGTCGGACAGGGCCAAGTCCAGCAGCTGCACACAAACACACATCGGTCATTTTCTGACATTGGGAGACTGAAGATGAGACAAGTTTGTTTTTTCACCAGCTGCAGATGCTGCTTGTCTGCAGGGCTGTTGCCACGGTAACGCTCCAAAACATCCGTCTTCTTCTTTAACAGCAACCAACGCGGAGACTCTGGGAGGGAACTTTAAAAAAGAAATCCTAAGCTTTTAAAACACCAGAACCAATGTGTGACTGAAGGTGTGTCGGCGTACAGGTAGAGCGGCAGACACACGAGCTGCGGCAGGCCCACCGTCAGGTGAAGGTGCGTCCAGGTGGGGCTGAGCCAGGCCAGCAGGGCCGCGCCCATCGTCCCCAGACTGAAGCAGAAGGACAAGAAGGCCGGCGGCCACAGCCGAGCAGCGGGGAGGGTCCACTCCACGGCTGGAAACGCACCGCATCGAGACCGACTCAGCAAGGTCAGAGGTCACTCACTCAGTCAGCATCATGTTATCAAACCACTGAGGTCAAACGGGTTTAAAAACACTTCCAGGGATTTTACTTTTATTCAGTCACATAAAAAATGACCAAAAATACCTCCACAGTGCAAAGTGTCATTTCTTCGATCAACTCAAAAGGTACTTTTTAATATCATCAGAGAATCCTCATGTCTTAGAGTTGAAATTGGCCACTTTTAACTCTATTAAACGTGCAGATGTTGAGTTAAGAGATAAGTTGACCTGCACTAAGAGGTGGATGAAGAACTGTGCATGAATCATGACAGTCGTGTTATCGAGGTGTTAAAGAGCAGATGTTGATGTTAAAATGCTGCTGGGTGGATAAAATCAGTGGTTTCCAAATTTTCTACTATAAGTCAGAGGCTTGTGATTCTGTCACTGGTTGATGTAAAACAAATTCTAATAAGCCATTTAACAACATTACTGTACATCATTTTTATTTTTATTTATTATGACTGTGTTTATCTCTTTGAAATTACTAGAAATCATTTAATTTTATTCTTGTAAATTTGGATTAAATGCTGATGATAACCAACAGATTGGTCTTTATTTTGAAAATAATCCTTTACAAAGGAGGACAAATTAAAGTGATCCAGCAAGCTGAATCAAAGGCAGCTGGACTTATTTTATTATTCTAGAAGACAAGGAGTTTCTCCAGTTTAGATTTAGATGAGCTTCTCATCCAAGGAGCTTTATCAATTTAGGTTTCTCATTCTCTGAGAATTCAGAATCGAAACTTTCCCCTCAACCTATGAATCTTTTCACTGACTGAATTCGGACACAATCAGCAGACTTGTTAACAAAGAAAGGGTTCAGACATCCGGGGAGATGATGTTCGGTTCATGTGTTGGTGGTTGTGTTACCCAGGCTGAAGACGCAGATGTTGATGCAGCCGCAGGAAAACGCCGTCAGGCAGCGGATGGCGAGGAAGACGATTGGCTGAGGAAGAACAGCGGGCACAATGCCACACAAGGCGTGCACGAACGCAGACACCAGCAGCAACGGACGCTTCCCGTACCTGCAGAGAAACACCTGATGGGACCAAAAGTTCTGTTCCTGCAGGTTAGAATCTACACAGGAAGCTGGTGTGTGTGTGTGTGTGTGTGTGTGTGTGTGTGTGTTGCATTATACTTGTCTGATATTGCTCCTCCCACTAGAGATCCAAGCAGCATACCCACCATGTAGGAAGTCTGACCGTAAGACAACCAGTCTGTCCAACCACACACTGACTGACAGACACACACACACACACATACACACACACAACCCAAACAGCCACCAAAAAATATTACGAATCACAAACTGATAAACACAAATAAACCAACAAATCAGAGCAAAATTTTAAAAATCTTATTTATTATTGGTTGAAAAGTTTAGAGACTAAAATGACAAAATTCAGATTAAACACCTGAATCAGCTGTAAAAGTGGCCATATTCAGCTGGAGTTAACCAACTTTATTAATTTAGATTTTTCTTTTAAATTGGCCCACATGTAGTCCAGAGCAGATACCAGGTTTCAGATATGAGTTAATGTTTTACTCAGCTGTTGACAGAAACAGATTATTAACGGCATCATGTTGCACAGTAACTATGGATGATTATGTACGTCATGTTGTGAAATTTGTTTTTAACTAGTCCCATTTAAATACTCTGTCACTGACCATCTGCAGCTCTAAACTTGGATATTTTTTTTAAAATAGTTTTTATGTCATGGTTTGTTTTTATGGTCTTTGTTGTTGTTTTCTCGCTATTTTTGTACAGCAGCAGTTTTTAAATACGCTAAATAATTACATTTGATTTGATAAAATTAATATATATATTCACACACCAATTATGGGGAGTATAAACTTTAAAATATAATCACAAAAACATTAATAAAAGTCCTCTTCACTCACGTTTTGGTCCAATATGTCCGTCCACCAATCAGCTTCGCCCGCAGAAAATTCCCCGCGCTCTGATTGGTTGCTTTGCAGCGAACCCTGTCCAGGCCCGGAAGCGGGAGCGTCTGTGGCGTTGTCATGGCGACAGGTCTGGGCAGCGATAGCGACCGTGAAGTTGTCGAGAAAGAAGAGGAACGGGGCGAAGAAATAGACGAGGAAGAGACGCCAGTAGACGGAGCGCTGCAGCGGGGACATCCCGCCGGTCCGGAACCTCTGACGTTTCGCCGGTTCTGACAGGAACGGAGGAGTTCTCCGACGTTTTCAGGAGCTGCTCATGTTTTCCGAGCCGCTCAGGACTCTGAACAGCTGCTGCGGCCGCAGGGTTGTTATTGAGCTGCCAGGCTGACGGTCAACAGGGGGGTCAGACGAACTTTCACCCAGAGCCCAGCGTCCCCCGCCGGGGGAGGGAAACAGCGACACCCGGCGGTCCGTCCTCCACACTGCACCGGACAGGAGGAGAGGACATCCAGGACCCACAGATAAAACCAGAGGACAGAGGTAAATAAGGAGGTAGGGAGGGAAAGGAAGCATTACAGAAGCAAAGGAGGACATTTACTTACAGTAAGGATGAAACTGAAGACACAAAATGGAGGAATGGAAATGAGGAGCTTTAAAAGGAAAGAAGAAAAGAGGATTTACTTAGACTAGAACACTGATTCTGCAAGTTGGGATGCTGTGTAAAATGTAAATTAAAACAAAATGCAATGATCTGCAAACCCATGTTTTATTTACAGTGGAACATAGTAACATATCAGATGTTTAAACTAAGGGATTGTACATCTTTTTAATTAAAAAAAGTAATTTTTATGGCAGCAACACATCTCAAAGTTGGGCAACAAAAGGCTTTTAGGGAGGATTTAAGGTGGTGTAGAATAAATGGAGTACCCACAAGAGGACAAATTAGCTGGTAAATAAAACCGTGAGTCACTGACTGAAAGAGCGAAGAGCAGACAAGTAATATTAAAGTTCCTTTATTAGCCCATGAAAAGAAAATGTCCTGGTGGAACAAAAAGGAAAGAGTGGGACAAACTAAATAAATCTGTGAAAAGCAGCAAAGGACAGAAGGAGGGAGTAAAATGGAAGGGGATAAAAAATGATTAATAGTAGGAGTCAGGGAGGATTAAATCTGAGAAATGAACACAAAGAAGGGCAGAAAAATATGATTTGGAAGGAAAGAAAAATGTTTTATTCATAGGAAAGCATAAATCAACAGCAGGGATGTAACTGAGGAAAGGGGACGATGGAGAAGAAAACTGGAAGGAATTTAGGTGTAAATAAGGAACAAAATGAAGACGGGTTAGGAAAACGGCTCCATTTTCCAGTAAATTTATTTGATTTATTTGTCATAAATCAGAATGTCACTAATAAAACATACAGTACATGAAAAAAATAAAAACTCTAAAGTCAACACTGGGTGTGATCGTAGGGTCTCCGGCGTCCCATCATGCCTTGCTGCTGGCTCGGTTCACCTCCGTCGCCACGGTGGCCACAGCGGAGAGCGGCGTGGAGTAGGCGGACGCCATGCTCTCCAGGCCGGCCAGCAGGCAGCGCCAACTGAAGCTCAGCGCCTTCCTCACGTTCTGCACCACAGAAGAAGAAGCAGGTTAGTTACTAACATTTAATTAATAACTCACAAATAAAATATTCATACGATGGTACAACTGAAGCATGTGAAGGATTCCATCTACGAATATATTTCACCCATTTTAGAAACACTAAAACACGATAACTTCACTGGGATTAAAAACACACAGATCTCTGTGTTTAGTGGCGAGATTGGTTAAAACAGAAATTGTTACCAAAACTTATAACTGTAGTATACATAAAATGTAATTTTATCTGATTTAATATTCATCATTAAATATTAAACTGCCAACAATATTTTTTTATATATTTTAAAGGAGCAGCTAAATCTATAGAAGTAAAAATAATCATCATTCAGCATAATTCAAGAAGGAAACTAAAAACACTCCACAGACTGAAACCCTCCTAAATAATAATAATAATAATTTGGGGTCTTCTATCCTCTTAACTAACAAGTAAAAAAAAAATTGTCCAATCACAATTTTTCTTTAGATAAAAATAAGTTACTTCAGTAGTATGCAGTGGGAGATGTTCAGGTTTATAAATGTCCTCTCCAGAGAACAAATCTAACTACTGGTGGTCAGGAGGATAAATGGCTTCTGCTGTTGGAATAAGAGGCTAAATTTAGATTTTATATCACCTGTGTGGAATACAGCGGCCTCCAGTGGACATTTAAAGTGTTGCTTCAAAAAAAAATACCTACAGATGCTTAAAGTTTTATGTTTGCAAAACTTCCTTGACATCTATAGAAGTCTGTTATATTTAACAGTAACGTAAATAATAAGAGTAATGTGAGTAATGAGAGTAAAGTGAGTAATGAGAGTAAAGTGAGTAATGAGAGTAACATGGATAATGTAAAGTATGGTTTGTGCTCATTTCTGTTAAACTCATTACAGCTTTATAACGTGTTTCATTCAAAGGAATCTCACAAACATTTAAAGCTTGTATAAATACTAAATGGTAATGCAGTTCAAACAACTACTGTACAATCTAATCAAACTTTGATACTTTGATTGCTAAGAAATGAGGTTACGCTTAGTCAACGATAAAATATAAACAAACTTCGATGTCCCTAAAATGATTCGATTGCTGGAATGAGGTCACACTTAGCTTACGATAGAATAATCACTAAGAACATTTGTGTGAAGGTTCCAGGGCATCAGGATATGATAGTATGATTTATAGTATAAAAAGAAGTGAAGGGGTTATCACTTCAGACACAACTGGGAACGTGTTTCTGTTGCTTCCTGTTGGTGAGTTGTTGTCTCCATTCAGCTGAATGTTTGAATAATTAAACCTCTGGTCTGGACTCGGTTTGTGTGTCCATCTTTTCTGCAACATCAAAGATCCAATGAGAGAAACTAAGTGGTCAGGTGAGATTCCTCTGAAAGGGATGAATACTAAAAACTTGGTTTCTCAACAGTAATAAGAGTAACGTGAATAATCTGAGTAATGAGAGTAATGTGGGCGGAGTCAGTTGTAGAAACAACAAACTTGTGTTTTACAGTTTTCAGTGGAAGAAGTCTGTAAATAAAGGTTGTATCTGAACCTCCTGGACTGAAAACATGCTGTTGTTTGTGACTGTTTGTGGTTTCTGTGTTACAGTGATATCTGCTCTGTGTTGGGGTCAAAGGTCAGATTTAGAGTTAATGTTTAACATCTGCATCTTCTTAAGGCAGCAGCTAAAAAAAGTCCTCAAACAGGATTTTATGTTGCCTCATTTTAAATAGTTTTAATCTCTATAAACATTTATTATAATCATAAAAGTCTGTTTCCCAACTTTAATTTGATTTACTCAACTACAGTCAAATTAAAAACAAAAAATAGGCTTTAAAATAGTCTTATTGTTGTTGTCTACATGTTACGGTTTGATTAGATTCTTACTTTCAAACATGATTGATTTAATTTGACATCATTATTGATGAAAATAATTTTTGCTTTTTTCACAAGTTTTATATTTACACACCAACTAATACTCTTGTTTATTTTTAAGCTGTACTTAAGTTACATTTTTTATAAACATTTTGAAAATATATTTAATTATTTAGTTAATGTTTATTAATTTAATAGACTTAAGATGTTTTATTTCTCTATAGGTAAGAATATATAAAATGTTGTGATATTTTTATGTATTTGTATTTAAATAATCATAATTTGAATGTTTAATTTTTATAGTTTAGTAATTAGGTATTTATTTACTTTTGAATATAAAATCTTTTATACCATATTGATGCTTCAGCACAAACAGGTGTAAATATTGATATGAAACGCATCATAATGAGGATTACAGTTTCCTGTTTGTAGAGGAATTCTCCCACGCCTCCTGAGGTCAAAGGTCACCATCCTGTCCTACCTTCCTGTACTTCTTGCATCTGTTCTTCCTCTTTCTCCTCTTCTCCTCCTTCCTCTTCCTCCTCTCCTCCTCCGTCTCCTCCTCCTCCTCGATCAGGGGTTCGTATTTTTCCGGCAGGACGCAGAAATAAACGTCTTTCGAGGTTTTTTGGTGCTTCTTCCCCTCTGAAGGAGCGCTGTCCTCCTCCTGTTCCTGCGCTCCCATCCCTCCCTCCTTCTCGTCTGGCTCTCTGCTCGTGTTTTCAGACAGAAGGACCTTTGGAATGAGGAGGAGTCAAACTTTATTAGTAGCCTGAAGCTCCCTTCATACACAGGAAAGGCAACTAAAACACTTAAAATGTGGGATTACAGAAGAATGTGGAGATTTTGCTCACTTGAACAGCAGATTCTCTGCAGTTTCCTTTTACAGAATAATCAATGGAACGTCACAGAGTTGGTATAAAACAACTTGTTCATAGTTAAAGTTTACACCTTTATCCCCACACTTAAACATGTTTCCCACAGTTTAGTGTCAGAAGTTTGTTTGCTTTCCTGCGGTTTGAGTTTGACCTCAGGCACAAAACCAGCTCCATGATGAGAGTTTTTTCTGTTTGGAGAAAGAACCTGACTGGACAGTGTGGAGACCTTAGCAGGTTCTGGTTTGGTGGATTTTGTTGTGACTTCAGTGTAGACGGGTGTGTTTTGACTCTAATCCTGATCGGAGATATTGTGACTGAGAACTTGATACATGTTGGCCTGGAGTTAGACCTTGACCTAAATTTATCCAAGGACCCGTTGGTCTGTTTAGGAAGCTGGCCTGGGTTCTGCTGGACCTGACCTGAACCTTGTTAACCAGTTCTTAAACCTTTACCTGGATCTTGTTGGTCTTGAAGTGGAACCTCTTAGCTTGAACTTTGACCTTTGCCAGGATCTTGTTGGTCTTGACTCAGACCTCGTTTGCCTGGACTCAGATCTTAACGTCAGTCCCGTAAATCTTCACCTGAGACCTGTTGGCCTGAACTTGGATATTCACCTGAATCTTCTTGGTCTTTCTTGACCTTTGACTTAAATCTTTCCATCAGTTATGTAAATTCTCACTGTGACCCTGGTGGTCTGAATGTAGATCTTTCCATGGATCCTGTAGGTGTTGAGCTTGAACTTTGACATTTACCTGGAGCTCTTTGATCTTAACCTGGAACCGGTTGACCTTGTCCAAGATCTTTTAGGTCTTGAAGTGGGATATGTTGGCCTGGACTTTGAATTTGACCAGGATCTTGCTCGTCTGTTAGCCTGAATGTAAATATTTGTGTGTGATTTGTTGGCCTGGATCTTATTGTTCTTGTCCACAGATTTGATGCTCTTCACTGAGAACTTAAAGCCCAACATTAGCTTGGTTAACAGGGGTCTTATTGTTCATGGCAGCTAACATTATCTGGACTCAGGACGTAAACAGAACCCTGACCTCACCTTCACCTTCCCTCTGGGATAAACCAGAACCACCACAGAGAGATAAATAAGGTATTTGACTTAATTTAAAGTAAATAATCTCTCTACCTTCTGATGTTAGCATACAGTAAGAAATGTGCTGTATATCTGAATATGAGGAGCAGCAGTCAGACAAAGTCTGGAGTGTTTCATATTTACCTTCTTTCAGGTTTTTCCCCATTCAGGCTGTAATACACACAGCTCTTTTCAACATCAGCCCCCAGAGAAAGAAAACAAAGAAGAACTGGGAGGATTAAGGAAGTTAAACAACATCCCAACATGCCAGACTTTAAGTTTAGAAAAGAGACTCAAACAAGATGCTTGACTGTCCTCATTTTGTTAGTTTATTAAATTACAATAATTAAAAAGACAGTACTGTATATAAAATATGACAAGATTCTGCTACTACAATCTACTAAATTAAAACAAACATATCCTGGTGAAGGTTTTAATATACTGTACTTATTTAAAAATATTTTATTAATACAACAGAACATCTGAATTTGAGAAAGAAACCTGGAATAAATACAAACGGGGTTATATTTGGCATTACCTAAGTGAACTAAATTTAACAAATACACCTAGGAGCAAACCTGTCCTAGTTACAATGGTTCTGACTAAATCTACATTTGTGTTGCCAAGTAGTGTCCAGTTCGACAGGCTGATGGTCCAATGGTTCACGATGCCTCCTGAGTTTTATTCAGTTTTTGACCCTGAAAAAATAAAGAAAAGTACATTTTTATTCTCCACAACAAACAAGTCATGTTCATGTTGATGAAAGTGGTCGATAAGCTGTGATGAATGGGATTCATGAGGAACAACTCGGTCTTGTTTTGGGACCTCAGGGTTGTTCTTTATTGGCCTCGGTGTAGAACTGAACCTGAGACTCGCTGGTCTTGACTTGTAATATGAATCGAGTTTCCTTGATCTTGACTTGGCCCTGGGGTGGACTGGTGATGGATGATCTTGACTTGGGATCAGTCATCATACTGTTTGCTCCTGTCTGTGTCCTTAAGGCTTAATTTTGATCCTATTAGTCTTAACTTGGGACTGAAGTTGGATTTTTGTAGTTTTAACTTGGGATCTGACTGAGGACCTGGGTTTTAATGATCTTGTCTTAGGACTGGATTTGGTGCTTGATGGTCTCTCTTGGTACTTGTATAGTGTATATAGACTATACAAGTCTATATAAAAGGAGCTGGTTTAGATTTTACCAATAAATTACTTTTTAAAATTGTGTGACTGTAGCAAGACAGACTGAAGACACAAAATAAACAAGGTTCAAGTTACACAATCTGAAAATGTGAAGCGGAGCTTAATTTACGTCAAGTTAAAGGGATAAAGTGTGTGGAACTACTGAACAACCTCAAGGCAACAATAATAAAACTCTGCAACTAAAATTTAAATCAGTCTGATGGAAAAAACCTTAACTGAGGTGTGACCACACACACACACACACACACACACACTTGCTGGCTACTTGAAATGTCATGTAACAGTTTGTTCAAAAGCATGACAGCGTTGACAGGAAGTGGGCATCCTGTGTGTGTGTTTCAGTTTGTGTGTTTTCTGTTTGCAGTCATGTGGGGTGATAACAGGAATTTGGTTTCAGTGGTTTTCATTTGCTCAGCCTATAGTTTCATTTGTGTTCACTGACCTGAAACACAGCACCAGTCGAACCTATGAGAAGTCAGACTTCAGCTTACAGTTTACTGACATCTTCGTAAGACTGCAGGGTGTGATTCTCATAAATATCTGAGTGGACGTTGTCTTAAAACCACCGACTTCAGTAATATAACCCTGTTCCTTTTTGAAAGGAGACGAGTCGCTGAAATCTAAAACATTTCTACCGTTTATAGATCTCCTGACGGCAATGATTTATCCCCACACATTTTAATTTACTGAAGACAAGTAACAAGTCCCAAATCAGGCCAATACACAAGCGTCAGAAAGTCTCCTGTTTGGTCTTAAAGAAGGTTAACAAGTTTCAGGTCAACATCACACAGGTCACAAAGTAAAAGATGGAACAACACCAGACAAAGTTGCTAATTATGTTGTAAGATGAAGGTAATCCGTTTAAAGTCAGGTTGTGAGAGAAGGAAAACAGATCCCAAGTCATCTTCCAAGTCAAGGTAATACAAGATAATAAAGTCTCGAGTCAGAATCCAAATGCAAAGTTCCAAGTCAGGTCCAAAGAGAAGGAAAAATAACTCCAAAAGGTCAATGAGTGCCAAAACAAAGTTGAGAAGTCAAGTTCTAAGACAAGTCTGACAGGCCCTAAGTCAAGTTCCAAGTTAGGTCTCAATTCAAAGTTATAAGATCAAGAGTCAGGTTCCAAAACAAGTTCATGTCAGATCATAAAGTTTCCAGCTCCAAGTCAGACTTTAAAAAAATCCAACAAGCCAAAAACAGCTTACCAAGTCTCAAGTCAAGCCCCCAGACAAAGCTAAGAGGTTTCACATCAAGTCCCAAGAAAAGACCAACAAATACCAAGTCAAAAACGACAAGGTCAACCAAAGGCCACCAAGTTCCTATTCAGTTCTCAGAACAAACTCAAGAAATCCCAAACCACATCTCAAGACAAAACTAACAACAGGTCTCAAGTCAGGTCCTAAAACTAGACTGCCATGTTCTAGGTTAGCTTCAAGGAAAAACCCAAGTCCTTACAAGTCTTTTGGAAGTATGTATACCTTTAAATACCACTTTAAAGTTCCAGAAGTTTTACATTAATAAAATGAAACATTTACAGTCAGTCTAAAACAGGAAACCATTTACTCTTCTGCTCCATTAAACTCTGCTCCTTGATAATAATAATGTTTCTACAAGAACAAAAAAGGGTTTTGGAGTATTTGTTGTTTCTGTGTCACACAATCTCTTCATATTTCTGTCCTACATGTCTCCACATTTGGAATAAACACCTTTTGGGTTGATGTAAGAGCTCCACGAGGACAGACTTTACTTGTCTTTCTTACGTCCACTTCCGGCAGCGTGATGGTCAGGTCCATCTGGGTCTTTATGTTGAGGTTCAGCTTCTTCTTCCACAAATAATAAAACTCCACACACTCAGACAGGGACTTAGACCGAACCTAATGACATACAGACAATACATTACATTACATTAATAGTTTTGGGCGATGGAGTTTTATTTTCACACAAGGTAGAAAAAGAGAAACTCACAGTTTTCTGGATGCTGCTGAAGTCTTTCTGATGGAGCTGCAGGGATTTAATCAGCAGCTTCTTCTCTGCTGCACTCCACCCAGTACCTTCAATACACAGTTAATAAGGAAAATGGGATAGTTTTATGCAAGTTTTTCCTCTATAATAGAATAAATTTCATGTAAGATTAGATAAAGAAGCAACAACTAACCAGACTGGTTGTTGGAGGTTTCAGGAGTTGACAGCAGCCTCTCCATCGTCAGCTGAAAAAACAAATTATGGTTCCAATCAGCTGTGTTTGGACTAATGGCTTTTATGACACTGAAAAACATAAATCTACTGTTTTCAATAATTCCAACCTTTGATTAAACAGACACTTCACTGAGAAACTTCACTAACAGTTATTACAGTTATTACAGTTGTTTCCAGCATCAAATTATTCAAATTATACAGTGAAGCGGTCAGTGAAAACACTAAGAATAATTTAGTTTAACTACAATATTTAAAGTGATCTAAAGTGCAGCACTCAGAACTTTTCAGAAAATAACTTTACAGATATAAAACACAAATTCCACTTGTTAAAAAATGTAAAATGTTTTTGAAAGTCATAACTCTGAGCAGCAACATACTGAAAGAAACTTTAACAATAAGCTATTGTAAAATAATGTAAAAACGTTTTCAATCTCATTTTCCGACTAAAATTAGGTCTAAAATTGCTCAAATTGTAGACCCAGACAGATTTTACCAGGAAGTCTCCTTGGAACTCTGATAGGAGTTGCAGGGCATATTCTGGGCTGGCCCGGTATCCTGGTACCACACTGGACCGGGCCATCAGCAGCAGAGCCTCAACTGCAGCGACATTGTAAAGTTAAATAATCCATCGGAGAAAAGTGTGACCAGTTTCTGTGTTTTATGAGTTGTTGACCTCTCTGTTGATTGACGGGGTGCTCCAGCTCATCATAAGGCGTCCACAGGAGCAGTGCATTGTGGGAGTCCGTCTGAGCGTCGTTTTTGTCTTGTAAGGGCGGGATCTCAGCCTGGAAGCTCCGCCCTATATTGATCCTCCTGTGATTGACAGCTCTCGATTATCATGCTGTCAGTAAATGTCATCATTGGAAAAAAATAAAGAAATTACATCAGGTTCGTGTACGTACGGCTTGACGACTCCTGATGCTAAAGAACCAGGTGGAGGACAGGCTGTTGCCGAGGCAACAGGGTCACCTAATTCATCTGTCAATCAGAGACACACCTTAACACGGCAGTTTGTCCAATCAGTGTAACTGGTTAGCGTTTGTTGCTGACGCGACTCACTTCTTAGCTGGATGGTCTGCGCTCTCTGCTGGCTCCTGGTGGCGAGGGAGCAGAACAGCCCTGACCCTGCCCTCTGAGGACACAGCATCGGGGGAGGGGTGTACCGACCTAAATCAGCTGTGATTACTACTTTGCCATCCTTGTTGCCCCTGGCGACAGCGTCCTCCTGCTCCTCCAGGTGCATCAGGCTGTGGTAGAGCACAGCACCCCCGATGGCCGGAGGGCGGAGGCTGCATCTCCTCTGCTCAGACATGCCTCTTGTTTGGACAGGGACGGAGACTGGCATCACCATGGACACTGGGCTTGAAGCAGTTGGGGAGGTGTCCTAAAATAAAATAACCGAGAGACACTGTTTGATTGGTGCTCCATGCAGGCCCTGTAGGGGGCAGGCCTTCAGATTATACACAGGTGTGGTGAGCCGAAGTGAGGTTACAGCCTCTCTGTAGAGTCAGCCTGGCCCTCACAAAGTATATGATTGTGTTTTAAAGCTTAGGCTTTCTTTACATGCTGTAATTCTCAAGTTAATGAATGTATCTCATGGTGATGTTGACCTTTTTTAACAGAGTCGGTGATCTGAAGCCACTGTGGGAACGCATGTGGCCGTTTAATGCTGGCAAGCTCTTGAAGTCACGGTTACACACCGTACACATCAGCCTGCATCTGCAGAGACACGAGAGAATCATGACAATTCAAAAAGAGAAAAATAATACAAAGTATATTATTTTATACAGAAGTAACGGAGGGTACCTAGCGTTCAGAGGTTTTGTGCTTCTTTCAGGTTGAATCTGTTTAGCCTGAAAATAATCAGAGAAAATAAAACTAAAAGGATGAACCAGGTTCAAATAAATGTGCTTAATATTCAGATGAATGAAACAAATCTGTAGGGACTCTTTACTTTATGCCCCACATTTATACGTATAAAATTTTTTGCTTTCAAAATAACAGACTTATATATAACAAACCCAAGCCCAGTCGGAACGATGGTCTTCTCCTTTTCTTGGCCTCCTTCCTCTTCTTCCACCCTCCTCTTTATGGGTCAGGGCAGCAGGAAGACCCAGAGTTGGACCAGCAGTGCTGACGTTTGGGCCCGTTTCCAGAGAAGAGGAGCTGGTTTCAAGGTTTTCAGCACATTTTAGAAGACCTGCCAGGTCCTCAGTCAGTTCTGTTTGGCTCATTAGATGGTGCTGGCTTGTCTGATGAAGGTGTTGCTGACCCGGATCAGAGATTTGTAAGTAGCTGTTGGCCTCATTCAGACAATAGCCTGAGGTGTGATTCCTGCTCTGCTGTGTGGATGTTTGTTTTTGAAAACATTTCCTATCTGCTCCAGGATGCATTTGAGGACCTGGACTGGAGACAGCTGGGGTTTGAGGGTAATGGGGACTTGGACCAGGGGTCGTTGGGCTACAGAAGGGCTGTTGTGCATTGTTTTCATGGTACCTTTCATCAAAGAAGTTGTTGTTATGGAAGTCCTGAGCAGATGAGCTTAAGTCAGTGGAGTTCCATCTCTCCACAGTACCTCCTGAAGATGTAGAGCCCAGTAAACGGCACTGCACCTGGGACAGGGTTGGTACCGGGGGGCCCCAGGAGTGCTGACCTGGACCAGGTGAGTCGCTTTGGTCAAACGTGCCACTGACATGATTTCCATGAGTGTCATAGAGTTTGTTTGTGCTCTCCAATTCCTCTCTGTGGAGAATCTCACTAGTACTGAACTGGGTCTGGGTCTGGAGATGGAGATCCAGGTCAGATGTTTGGTTCTGGTTGAGGTCAGAAGCAAAAATGTTATAAGGATGCTGTCAGAATTGTTAGTAGTTCTTAATTTCAGAAGTATTCTTCTTACCTGGTAGATAAAATTGCCCTCGTTGAATAGGCAGGAAAGGTCAGAGGTGGACTCACATTTGTTCCAGTTTGTATAATCTGACTCTGGATCAGAACTTTGGTTGTAGAGGGAGGGCTGATGATGGGCTACAAGGTTAGGAGAGGTAACATGGGGACTGTGGAGGAGAGGGCAGTTTACCTGAGGAGCAAGGTGATGAGGGGAATTAACTTGGGGCAAAGAGAGGTGAGGAGAGGTTATTTGGGATTGATAGAAGAGGTGGGAGGAGGATACCTGCATCTGTGGTGAAAGGTGAGGGGAGGTTACCTGGGGCTGGGGAAACTGAAACGAGGATACCTGGTTCTGGGGTGCAAAGTTAGGGGAAGTTACCTGGGGCAAAGACTGGTGGGGAGAGGTTACCTGGGTTAAACACAGGTGGGGAGAGGTTACCTGAGGTGGACACAGGTGGGGAGAGGTTACCTGAGGT
>NC_051452.1:4879716-4891796 GCF_001649575.2 Kryptolebias marmoratus | reverse complement strand
GAGGATACCTGAGGTGGACACAGGTGGGGTGAGGATACCTGAGGTGGACACAGGTGGGGTGAGGATACCTGAGGTGGACACAGGTGGGGAGAAGTTACCTGAAAATGAAGAAATGCTGTGAATTTAAATAACTTAATGGGTTTTGAAATCAGCAAAGATATAAAATATTAATATAAAACAACAACGTAGAGTAATTGTTTCCCTAAATAAGAACCTTGGTAGGAGGAGGGTTTCCATGGTTCCTGAAGGTGGAGGCCAGGGGAGGAAGTGACTGAGACAGAGAGGAGTGATGGACAATGGGAGGAGTTGCTGCTGAAAATGTCCACATGTCAGACATGTTTTCATGCACGCACACACCTGTTGACCATGAATGTATGTATGTATATAAACATGATTATGTGAGCAGCAGGTGGTGGTTTATCTGGAGGACATCCTCAGAGAATCTGTAGGGTTACAAAGAAGTCTGGTCAGTAACTCTCAGTCAGACATGAAGTAATTTATCTGTGGACACCTGAAAGAAGTGTCTCCTTTTGTTTGACATTTAGGAATTTTGACTGGCTTAATAAGGACACCTGGAGTTAGATATTATCTCTATGGGGACACAGTGTGGACACGTTAGACGGTCTTTACAAAGACACCTGTAAGCCATCCTTATCTTCAAGTGGACACTTTGGACTTTCTTACATTTATGTGTCATTACATAAATGTCTACAGCTACAATGTGGAATAATGAAAATTGTTGTTAGCTTTTTGTCACTAAATGCACACCTGAGAGTTGTTACCGTCCCTATATGGACACCTGATAGCTGTTGTTGTCCTTATATGAAGACTTGACTCTTTGAAAATGGACACCTGTAAGTCATGGCATCCCTAAATGGACACTTGAATTGTTATTACATTCATTGACACTTCTGATTCAACATAAGATGGTTGCTGTAGCACCTGCTGGGTTTTCATGGACTCCTTTGAGTCATTTTCTGTTTCTGTTCAACCAGGAAGCGTTATAGTCCTTACAAACCTATGAATAGTTGCTGTCTTTGCGTTGACGGCTGTAATTTATGATTGAACAGCTGTTTGTATGTCATAATTTCTATGTGATCACTCTCAAAATGTGGAGAAGAACTTATTTACAGGAGTATCTGTAAAGTGTAATTATCTTTCAGGGACGTCTTTGATTCAATATTATTTGTAAAGACAGTGTGGACACATGCAGGCTGTTTTATCTCAATGTGGACACACCGAGTTATTTGGAAAGCATAAAGCAGCATCATTGGTAAATGTTTGTGATGACATTTTTTGTGGTCTAAGTTGTTTTTCTTTTATTTTGAAATCATGTCATTTAGGTAATGCTTCTAGGTAAATTTTCATAGTTTTGACCCGTCAGTGAAGACACTGAGATGCTAGTATTACATTTTAGACCCGATGTGAGTTTAAGTGACTTCCAACAAGTGAAGATCAGTTAAACTTTCTGCTCATTGGGGGATGGAATGGAAACTCTTGACGGCTACTTCTTGGTATATTTTCAGTGTTACCATTGGAAGATGTTAATCTTGATGCTATGCTTTCAGCAGCTTCTCTGGGCTGTAGTGGTGAGCTGTAAAAGGACTTATCAGAACAGATCTTTCAGTGCTGATGGTGTGCAGACCACACAAACTGTATCTGTATGACTAAGTGTGAATGTGTGATGACACGTCTAAGAATTAACACCCAGAAATGATACAAACTTTTTTCAGCAACAACATTTGACATTTAAAACCTGCGTTTCAAATACAAACACTGTTTTACTGATTAAGTTACCTAAATTAGAGAGATTATTTAATGTCTGAAAAAATAAATTAAGCTTTCAACGACAGCCTTTATCAGACTTTCTAAAAGAACAACTTTTTCTTATAAATCTGACACAATGGTCTCATCTTCTGTATCTTCTATTTTCATATTTTTCTGATATGATCAAACAAACCATAAAATATATGATGAAATAGTGCAAGTAGAGAATTTAAAGGCTTTTAGATGATAAACTAGCTATACCACAGACGGTAAATAATGAAAACTAGAATCAAAGCATTTAAAAGTATATTTTAGTTTAAAGTTAAACCAGATTTAGCGGAGCTCTCACCTGAAACATCATCGACTCTGAGGAACTGACTCTGCCTGTGTGTGTCTGCCTGTGTGTGTTTTTGTGTTGTCAGGAAGTGGTCACATGTTCTTCCTCTCTCTGGTCGACTGTTTCAGACTCTTCTTCTTCCTCATGATGACGAGTTTAAAGGTCGAGAACAAAGAAGAGTTCGAACATAAAGCTGATATAAAAATATAGGGCAGTGATAAATTAAAAAGACCTGAAAACCCTAATTTTTGATGTTATGTAAACCAAATAATTGTAATTATCTCTTTTTGTTTGTTTGCTTGTTTGTTTTATTTTTTTTATTTTATCTACAACAAAGTAAAGTTGATAATCATATAAGCACTGTTTTTTACTCTAGAAATATGTTAAACTTTTGGTTTGGTTTGGTTGTTCCTGACAAAATTTAAATTTAGACATTTGGAACATGTGGAGCTCTGGGAGACCCTGAGAAAATCAAACTTTTTTATTTAAATAAAAAATCGGTCACTTTTTAAATGTGCACTTCATACTTTTAATAAAAGATGAACTTTATATGTAGGGGAATGCAGTTAGTTGAAACTCCTTCAGTGTAAAAGCGTGGTGTAGCCTAACTCTGAGGTGGATTTTCTGTCTTCTTTTATATAAATCAAATTAAAAATCAAACAGATCATAACTGATAAAACTGGTTTTAAAGAACCGTTAATGGAACCTCTGCCAGGCAAGCTGCAGTTCAGCTCCGGTAACCTTTAAGTGACGGACCGAAGTTAACCCCGAGCTGTCAAGTTTCAAAACAAAACGGAAATGTGATCATTTAATTGATCAAAACCTTCAGAATAAAAGGCACAGACACTAACCAGCTCCTTTTGACAAAAGTATGCAGAGCATGAACATATTCACAACCAGTAATATTAAACATAAAAAAATCTAAATCCATGTTATTCCCTTTATTCAAAAACAAAACTGATCATTTCAGCAATAAGATGTTAAAAATGCTAAGGTTGGTTATTTATCTGTAGCTGCAGCCTTTATTCAAAGAACTTGATTTTAAAAACAGTTTCCATTACTGGTGTAATTCAGGTCTTTAATTTCTTTTATAAAGTGGTAAATGACCAACCTGAGTTTATACTTATTTACTTCACACCCGGACCGTTCTTTGAAAATATTTAAGGTTTTATATCAAGTCAAATTTATTAAAACATTTTTAAAATACGCAGAAGTGGAATTTTTTATACAGGGTTTTAAAAAGAAGTAAAACATAAAGTGATATAAACACAGATTGCAACCCTTATTTTTAAATTATCAGTGCTTTTATTCTGTAGGACGTTAGCGGAAGTTGTTCGTGTTCGCTAACAGACGCAGGAGTTCGGAACCAGCTCCTCTTCGGATCAGGTCAGCAGCTGTTTTCAGGCCCGTTTCAGTCTCCGAAGGATCTCTTTGTTTACGGATGATTGTGTTGAAGGGGAAATATTAAAAACATTTATTCCGTTTTCAGAGTAGCGACAGAACGGGGCTAATGCTAATGCTAACTCTCCCGACTGACGCTGGAGAAGGCGAGGCCATGTAGTCATGGGCGGGGCCTATTTCGTCACACGTTTCAGCTTTTTAAATAAAATTATCTTGATGTGGAACTAGGTTCCCTTTATTCATAACTAACATGAATTCACTCTAACTTTAGTTTATTTCAGTACTGAACGTCAGTTTAACGACACTTCTGTTAAAATAAAATGTAATGGTATTAATTAAAGAACGCTGAAGACTTTCTGAGATTTAGAGTAATTCTTGGAATTGTTTGTGACCCATTAAATTATCTCAAACCAGAAAAGGTTGAATTTAACAGACTTTCTCTTCTCTGACCTTCCTTTGACTGCCGTCAGAATGAGCCGGAGACATTTCAGCAGTAATCAGGAAACATGACGTCGTCTCAGCTCAGAAGGACGTTTTCTCTTCTGAGAGCTCGAACTGGAAACGGGCAAACCTGGACCAGGTCTCTCTTCATGGACTCTGGCAGCAGTAGCTCTGGGCTTGTCCTCCAGTCTCAGTCCACTGACGTGTACCAGAACCTGGCTCTGGAGGACTGGATCGACGCCCACGTGGATCTTCAGCAGCGCAGCATCTTGCTGCTGTGGAGGAACGGGCCGGCCGTCGTCATCGGACGCCACCAGAATCCCTGGACTGAGTGCAGCTTGTCGGCCATGAGGAGGTTGGGGATCCCTTTAGCCCGGAGACGGAGCGGAGGGGGGACGGTCTACCACGACCTCGGGAACCTCAACATGACCTTCTTCGCCTCCAGAAAAGCGTACGACCGTCAGAGGAATCTGAAGGTGGTCACTGAGGCCCTGAGGCGACTCCGTCCAGAACTGGACGTCCGGGCCACAGACAGATTTGACATTTTACTGAACGGACGCTACAAGATCTCAGGTAGGAGAACAATCTGGGAGACAACAGGCTGCTTTTATTACTCAGGTTCTAATATTATCAGATAAGAGATTAATATTTATCACATTTGTGCTGCTATTTTATTTACATTAATAAAGTTAGCCTGTGGTTAGTTAGTGTGATTCTTGTTGTTGTTTGCAGGCACAGCATCCAGACTCAGCAGGAGGTCGTCTTACCACCACTGCACTCTGCTTCACTCTGCTGATCGCTCCGCCCTCTCCGCTGTGCTCCGCCACTCCTGTCCTGGTATCCAGAGTAACGCCACGCCCAGCATCCCCTCACCTGTCACAAACCTGGTAGACCACGCCCCTTCCTTGGAGTGGGAGGAGCTACTGGGAGCTCTGGTGCAGCAGTACACCAGAGGTGCTGCACGTTACTGTTGTTTCTGCTGACGCAGACGTGAGAACTCGTTAATGGATTTCCATTTTCTCTCCACTTCGATCCTCAGAGTTTGACCTCCGCCCTGCGTCCACCGCTGTCGACCCGTCTAACGAGTCCTCATTTCCTGGTGTGGGCAGCCTGGCTGCAGAGCTGCGCAGCTGGGAGTGGACGTTTGGTAAGACGCCTAAATTCAGCATTAAGACAGAGCTGGAGCTGATGGACGAGCAGCTGGACGCTCACTGCTCTGCTCATCTGCACATGGAGGTGAAGAACGGGCAGGTGGGCAGCTGCCGGTTGGACGTCCCAGCAGACTGGCTTCCTCTGCAGCTGAGCAGCCAGCTGAGCGACGTCCTGGTTGGAGAACGGTTCTGTCCGCACAGAGCGGCAGCAGCTGTTACCGAGCTGCTGCGGTCCGAGAGCGGCCAGCCGCACACACGACTGCACAACCTGTGTGAGGCTGTCCTGGCTGTGATTGGCTGAAACGAGTCCCAGATCAGAGGACAGGCACCCCCTGCAGGCTGCTGGGGTCATTACAGTAACAGCAGGAAACAGTCCTCTGGTTCTGGTGGATTTTAAGCTGCTTCAGCCTGAGGAACAGCAGAGACAGTTTTAAATCTGCGTCCATTACATAAAACTGGATGCCTTCTGGGCTGCCGATTTATTTTTTGTATGAGATGGATGTGAATTTATTATGTAGGAAAAATTAAAAATGATTTCTATATTTGTGCATTTTTTTTCTGACACTCTTAATGTTTTTGTAGTGATAAATATAAGTAAATAACACTGAACTTTTATATCAGCAAAAACTTTTAAACCAAAACTTTATAAAAAAACATCACATTTTTTGGAGCACGCACAATTATTCTGATTAAAATCTATGATTACATCCTATTTACTGTCTTTTGCTTGGTGTAAAACTTAAAACAAAATTTGACAAACAATAAATTTAATTTTTATTTGTTTTTATTACTAAAATAAATGTTTAGATGTAGTTCAGGAATAAATACAAACCTGAAGGCTACAGTATTTTTAAATCCTAGGTTTATGGCTGCATGTTTTTATCTTATTGAGCTCTGATCAACGTTTGATACTTAAAGTCGAAGAGCGCATGCGCTAAAGGTCGATCGAGGCAAAGCTGGTACAATAGAGAAGAAGTATCACTTCTTCCTTTTCTCTAGAAGCCATGCGCAGTTTTGATTCAAACACTAGCTATTAAGTTGAAGATGTTAAGTACCTTTTTGGCCTATAATAATGCAAGATGTATCTTTTAAGATTGCAGGTCAAAAGTAATAAATCAACTTTAACGTGGAGCCTGACGTGTAGCGTTATCATACACGTTAGGATTAGCGGGAGTAAAGCATCTTCAAAGTGCGTCGTTAGTAGACGATCTTTGACCAATGTGAGCCATCGTGTGCGTCGGCCAGCAGTGAGCGAAGTACCAGCCGACATATATTGGCGAGATGGGGAAGAAACAGAAGAAATCCGGAGAGGACAGGTAGGCAGAACGTGACCTGCTGCCGACAAACACCTGTTCACGCTGGCACCGAGCGTCAGCGACTTCCCTACGAAGTTAAAACCTCCCCAAACCGTCCCGCTTACCGCTGCCTACCATGTTAGCTTAGCGGCTAGGCGTCCTAGCAGATGCTAACCACGAGTCATTGTACGCATGTGAGTTCAGGTGAAGCTGTAAACAGTCTGAAAATGGCTTAAGATGAATTATACAACAAGCAGGCCGGCTGTCACGGGTTCACCCGGACTAACCTGAGCCTGTGCCCGGCTTGGGGCTCACTGGCTGGTGTTAGCCGGAGACAGCAGCGTAGTTAGACGCTTTAGCTGCCTCAGAACCGGCTGTTGGATGTCCACACCTGCTTCCTACCTGATATTAAAGATCTCACAGATTATTATTCAGCTGCTCAGGTGTGTTCACCTGGAGGCTCATTGGTAGAACAAACCCTCCGCAGTTAGGGTAGGTTAGCTGCTAGCTGCGACTCGTGTCGTGTTATGACTGATGTCACGCGCGTGTAACTTACCTGCCTCTCAGGTGTTTGACTCTGATGACACATGAGGGAACAGGAAATAAAGGGTTAAAACTCACCAAAAATAAACACTAACCTGTATCAGAGCTTCCAGCTGTTCTGTCTTTAATATTCTGATTATTTTCTGCTTTATTTGTTGTTTATGTTGTTTTGACTCTGTCTTGTTTTACATGAATGTTTTTAATATATTTTTATTCTGGTGGATTGGCATGTTTGTTCCAGGTTTCCGTCTTTATTTAAATGTCTAAAGCTCTCTTTAAAATGTAGTTTTCATCATAAATCAGGATCTGTCCTGATTCTTCTTGTTGGTTCTGTAAACATTTATACTTTATAAGTCAAAGTACTAACGTAGTGTTTATTTCTATAAAATAAGAATCTGTTTTTGAAACGTCTCAGAATGCCAGTTTTGTTTTAATAAGACACTTCCCCACATAAACCTGTTGCTGTTTACTTTGTGAGAGTCCTGACACAGATGTATTATTTATCTGGCAGCTTATCCAGTTGGGGGGTCCAGAGCAGACCCCCTTCAGGACCCGTTAATTGGTGCACTCAGGAATTCATTAAAAATGAAGATGAATAAGCCATGCTCTCTATAAGATGCTGTTCAGTTATGTAGGTCGTGCTGGCAAAGCGTGAGCGGCTTTTATTTTAGTAAAAAATGAAATAAAAGCAGCTGTTTCCAGCATCATCGCTGAGTTTTTATGAAGAGAAACTGTCAGCATTCATCAGAGGTTTTCCTGCCTCAGATGTGCAGGAATGTAATTTATTTAATTTATTATCTTATTTAATTATATGTCACCATCTCAGTCTTTTAAAGTCAGACTCATGTCTAAATCTAAAGTTATTTACATTATTACTCATTTGATTGTTCTTTCAGTGTTTTTCCCATCAGTTTAAACAGTTTTCTCTATGTCTCCTGCTGTCTGTCATTTTTCTTTTTGCCGTGTTTTTGTCATTTATGTTTGAGCCTTTTGTTGTTTTCTAGTCCTCACATCTGTACGGCTCACAGCTGGTTAGTTGAAATAAAAACCTGAAGTTTTGTTTGTTTCAGTTGTTTTGTTTGACAACAAAACGTGAAACTCGGGTAAAAACAGGTGACGTGATGTGAGGGTTAAAAACTGTTTCTGCTGCTGGTTTGGTTCGTTTCTCTGCTCAGAGGACTTCCTGCTCTCTGTGCATCCGAGGGATGATGGGAAACAAAAGGAAAGGAAGAGTCAGCAGTCGCTCTTCGTCCTGTTGTTCTGACACAAAGAGACCTTCATCGCTCACCTCTCTGACAGGCTGATCATGTGACCAGGTGCCCATTTATCGATCGACTGTTATTGATCTGTGTTCAGTGCCAAAGATGATGTCAGTGACATCGACGCTCTGGCAGCAGAGATCGAAGGAGCTGGAGCCTCCAAGGAGCAGAAAGGGAAGAAGAAGAAGAAAGGAGCCAAGAAGGATGACTTTGAGTACGACATGTTACCTCCTTCATCACAGCCTCCTCTTCTGTGTGTGTAGATTATTGTGTAACTGTGTGTGTGTGTGCTCCTCCTGCAGCGAGGACGACATCCTGAAGGAGCTGGAGGAGCTTTCTCTGGAGGCTCAAGGAGGAAAGGCCCAGGTAAACACACCTGAAGAGCGCCGCACTCACCTGTTCACCGGTTCACCGGGTCACCCGGTCACCCCTCACATCCACACCCTCTCTCCTTCAGAAAACAGAAACCACAGAAGAAGTGGAGACCCCAGAGCCTCCCAAACCAGAGAAGAAGAAAACCAGGAAGGGGAAGAAGGGCGGAGCCAGTCCTGAGGATGAGGAGCTCGACGAAAGCCTTGTTAAAGAACAGAAGAACGAAGAGCAGAAGAACAAAAAGGTGACGTGAATTCATCAGATAGATGATGTTTAAATTAAAAACATAAAGATCCCCCTTTTGTGATCTCAGACCTGTTTAAATGTTTTTAAATTATAAAGACCAAAACCAACCTGAAGCTGTTTTACTGGAACCTCCAGTTCAGTTTGAGTCCTGAATGATGTGATGTGGTCCAAAATAATCTGCTTTAAACTCAGGAAATGAGAGAAACTTCTTGAAAATTTAGGTTTTTGGTTGGAAAGGGTCTGCCTCTCTGTTGTTTCTGATTTTAAACATATTTCACCTTCGTTTAAATACATTATTTTCTTATAATAACTTGGTTCCCAGCGCCTTTAATTTGTCAGAATATCCTCTTGAAAACATCTTCCTGTCTCTTACTTATGTCTGATTCTCCTCTGTGCTCCTGCAGGCGGCTCCTGCTGCTCCTCCGTCCGACTCCGACGACGACAGCTCCTCCCGCTCCCGCCTCAAAACCAAAGGAGGCAAAAAGCCATCAGTGTCTGGCGAAGAGGAGGCCGGAGACAAGGATGAAGATGTGAAGACGGGAGGTGGAGGAGGAGGGAAGGAGGACAAGTCTGAGGAGGATGAGGAGAACACCTCCAGGAGGGACAAGAAAAAGAAGAGCAAAGGCAAGGCTGAGGTGGAGCCTGAGGATGAGGAGGATGAAGTTGGAGGTTTTAAGATCAAAACGGCGGCGCAGAAGAAGGCGGAGAAGAAGGAGAGGGACAAGAAGAAGAAGGAGGAGGAGAGGATGAAGCAGAAGAAGCAGAAGGAGAAGGAGTCCACCGTGGAGACTAAAAAAGAACCAGAGAAGACGGCGGCGGAGGCCCCGCCTCCTCTGACGGCACCACCAGTATCTGTGACAGAGGAACAGGAAGAGGCGGAGCCAGCAGCTGAGGGTATGACATCATCAGTTGATTAGTTTTGTTACAGAATTTTAAATTTGATCACGTTTTCATCTTTCCCTGCAGATGAGACGGAGGGTGACAAAAAGAAGAAGGACAAGAAGAAGAAGAAGGGAGAGAAGGGAGAGAAAGAGGAGAAGAAGACGAAGGGTCCCAGTAAGGCCACAGTGAGGGCCATGCAGGAGCTTCTGGCCAAGAGGAAGGAGGTGAGGCATTCTGGGTAATGTAGTCCTGGTGCTGAGGTTTGATGTTTGTCTGACAATGACTGTTTTTGTAGGAGGAGGAGAGAGCCAGAAAGGAGGAAGAGGAGCGACAGAAAAGGCTGGAGGAGCAGGAGCGGCAGAGGCAGGAGCAGGTAAAACACGAAGCAGCACCTCCTCTTCTTCTCTTAATCCAGATCGGTCTCTTTGCTCAGCCCTGTGCTCGTGTTTCCAGGAGCGGCTGGAGCAGGAGCGTAAAGAGAAGAAGAAGCAGAAGGAGAAGGAGAGGAAGGAGCGGCTGAAGAAGGAGGGCAAGCTGCTGACGAAGGCTCAGAAAGAAGCTCGAGCTCGGGCCGAGGCCACGCTCAAACTGCTGCAGGCTCAGGGTCAGTGGGCGGGGCCTGTTTGCTTTCCTGCCTCCGTTCCTTCATGTAAACGTGTTTAATTTGCCTGTTTAGGTGTCGAAGTGCCATCCAAAGACACGGTGCCAAAGAAGAAGCCCGTTTATGGAGACAAGAGGAAGAAGAAGCCCAACGCTCAAACTCCTGAAGGTGCCTCCTCACTCCTCCTCCTCCTCCTCCTCCTCCTCCTGCTGCTCCTCACGCAACATAAAACACGTTCAGTCTGTTAACACTCGTTCCTGCTCATCAGAATCATCAGAGGTGGCATCACCGACCTCGGAGACCCCAGAGCCTGTCGCCATGGAAACAGAGGCTGAGGTGCCCTCTACAGAGCCAGGTGAGTGTGACAGGTGTAGGAGAGGAGGAGGAGGTGAAAACGTGTTAAACATGCTGTTTTTATGCAGAGGCAGAGGAGAAGCCAGAGGCTGATCTGGATGACTGGGAGGCCATGGCCAGCGATGAGGAGAAAGGTGAGAGAGGAAGGTTTAAATAAGACGTAAACACAGACAGCAGACCGACAGGTAACAAGAAAACCTTAAACGTTTCTCACTTTCGTTCATGGAACCACAGAGAAGATCAGACGACGTAAAGCAGGTACTGAATCTGTGCAGCTACTAAATGCTTGCTGTTCTTAGTGAGTTTAGTTCTGACTGAATGTTTAAATTAGGCTGAAATAGTCCTTTAACAGCTTGCTGTTTGGGAACCGACTGATCTGTGTTAAATAAATGTTCATCTGCTTCTCCCAGTTTTTTATCCTGAGTGTTTTTTAACTGATTGGATGTTATTATGCGTCTTCATCACAAGTGAATTTTTAGTAAATTAACTTTTTTATGCATGACTCTTCATTTTTTATGCATATTTTGTTTTACAAGTTTGTTTTTTATATTATTTAGTTACTAACTAGTCTTGTAATGTTATGTTAAAGTTGTTTATTTTTCAAGAATTAAAATTTATTGAATAACCAAGTAGAATTTTTTTATAACATATCTATAGATGGCTGATATGTACTTGGCTTGTGCAGTTTATTTTATTTTTTTATGTTTAATCTTGGCCTCTGCTGTTTGATTTAAATTAGGACTCTTAATTTAAATTAATATTTATATTTTGACATTTTTTAGATTTACTGTAACATTCAGACGTTTCAGACTTTCTGTGTTTTTATGGACAGATGTTTTTAATTTTTCACTTTTTTATGTCAGAGTTGAAGAAAGTTCACATCGAGGTGAAAGAGGAGACAGCTGCTCCTCAGCCAGCAGCCAGTGAGGAGGAGGAGGAAGACGAGGAGGAAGAGGAGGAAGATGAAGAGGAAGAAGAGGAGGACGAGGAGGAGGAAAGCGAGGAAGATGGCGAGGGGCAGAAAGGACCGACGCCATCAGGTCAGGGGAAGAGGAGAGCGGTGAGTGAGGAAGAGAGCAGCGAGAGCGACGAGGAGGACGGGAGAACGAAGGAGGAGCAAGTGTACGACCGAGCCAAGAAGAGGATAGAGGTGAGGAGGAGTGAGACCTCCTGTTTGCCCAGCCCGGCTCTGACTGACAAACTCTTCATGTTTCCATAGAAACGCAGAGCGGAGAACTTAAAGAACATCGACACGGAGCGGCTGAGAGCGCCGGTGGTGTGTGTGCTCGGACACGTGGACACGGGAAAGACCAAGATCCTCGACAAGGTGACTCTGACTGACCGGTTACAGGCCTAACTTCGGCCAGTCACAGGTCTCACGTCGGCCAGTCACAGGTCTCACGTCGGCCGGTCACAGGTCTCACGTCGGCC
>NC_051452.1:4875096-4877525 GCF_001649575.2 Kryptolebias marmoratus | reverse complement strand
TCACAGGCCTCACGTCGGCCAGTCACAGGCCTAACGTCGGCCGGTTACAGGCCTAACTTCAGCCGGTTACCAGCTGTTTGTTGGTTTATGAACTGCCTGGTTTACTCCCGGCACCTTGTTAACTGGTCCTCTTTTTTCAGTGTGGAGTCTTTCTCTTGCTGACTGGTTCACTGACTGTTTTCTTTGTATCGTTTGTCTGTTTGCAGCTGCGACACACCCATGTTCAGGACGGGGAGGCGGGGGGAATCACTCAGCAGATCGGAGCCACAAACGTCCCAAAGGAGACCATCGAGGAGCAGACCAAGATGGTTAAAAATGTAAGATGTCTCACTCTGTCAGGTAAAATCAGTCAGTGTTTGCAGCTTGTTGACCTGAGCTGTTTGTGCAGTTTGACAGAGAAAACGTCAAGATCCCCGGCATGCTGATCATCGACACACCTGGACACGAGTCCTTCAGGTACTGTCCGTCTGTCCTGACCGACCCGTCTCCCTGTCTGTCCTCTGTAGCCTGTCTAACGGTCCATCTGTCCCTGCAGTAACCTGAGGAACAGAGGCAGCTCTCTGTGTGACATCGCCATCCTGGTGGTGGACGTCATGCACGGCCTTGAGCCTCAGACGATCGAGTCCATCAACCTTCTGAAGGAGAAGAAATGCCCGTTCATCGTTGCTCTCAACAAGGTTTTTCACCTGCTCACCACCACCTTCAGTGTTTTCTTCTTCTGCTGTTTTTTAACAGTTGTTTTTTGTTGTTCCTCAGATTGACCGTCTGTACGACTGGAAGAAGAGTCCGGACACTGACGTCGTGGCCACGCTGAAGAAGCAGAAGAAGAACACCAAGGATGAGTTTGATGAGAGATCCAAGGCCATCATTGTAGAGTTTGCTCAGCAGGTGTGGAACATCATCTCAGCCAGCCAATCACAGCTCTGCGTTTGACCTCCTTTCCTTTCCAGACCATTGAAACGTTTCCTGTTATTTCTCAGGGTCTTAATGCCGCCTTGTTCTACGAGAACAAAGACCCTCGAACGTTTGTGTCGTTGGTTCCCACCTCGGCCCACAGCGGAGACGGGATGGGGAACCTCATCGCCCTGCTGGTGGAGCTGACTCAGACCATGTTGGCCCGCCGGTTAGCGCACTGCGACGAGCTGCGGGCTCAGGTCATGGAGGTGAGCGTGCGTGAAAGCACCTGCAGGGGTCAGGTGATCAGTGCCGGTAATGACCTGCGTGTTCTCAGGTGAAAGCTCTGCCCGGCATGGGAACCACGATAGACGTCATCCTGATCAACGGTTGTCTGCGGGAGGGGGAGACCATCATCGTCCCGGGGGTGGAGGGCCCGATCGTCACGCAGATCAGAGGCCTGCTGCTGCCCCCGCCTCTGAAGGAGCTCCGAGTCAAAGTAAAACTCTGCTTTATCACTTCTTCATTAAAAAGCAGCTTTTCTGCTGATTCTGGGGCTATTAGAGCTGCAAATATATTAAAAAACAAAATGTAATGTGTGAGTATTTTAACTTACTTTAGATCAAACTCTTACAGTGAAAGGGTCAGAAGTGAAGAGGCCACTTCCTGTTTTGTTCCCAACATGGATGAGCCTCTGAGGGGGTTAATCGTCTCATGGTTTCATGTTTTTTGTGTAGAACCAGTATGAGAAGCACAAGGAGGTGTCGACGTCTCAGGGGGTGAAGATCCTGGGGAAGGACCTGGAGAAGGCGCTGGCAGGGCTCCCCCTGCTGGTGGCTCATAAAGAAGACGAGGTCCCCGTTTTAAAGGTAGCGTTCCTGTTCACCTCCGTCCGTCCGTTCCTTCTAAGGTGGTTTCCAGGTCCGGTTCGAACGGCCTCTCCCTGTTTTTCAGGACGAACTGGTGCGGGAGCTGAAACAGACGCTGAGCTCCATCAAGCTGGAGGAGAAGGGCGTTTATGTTCAGGCGTCCACGCTGGGATCACTGGAAGCTCTGCTGGAGTTTCTGAGGACGTCCAAAGTCCCTGTGAGGACCAGTCTGTTTACCTGGTTACTAGTTTCTTTAACCCCTTCCTTCTACCAGTCTATCCAGGTGTTAGTTGCTGTTTTCCACTGTGTACACTGTCCTAAAACATTTTCTGTCATTTCATTTCTTCTCCTTTTAGAACTGAGAAATTAATCATGATTATATGAGAGGAGAGATGAGTGGTCATGTGACATGAACATTAATCAGACCCTCCAGGATTTCGCGATGTTGCGATCGCAACTATTAACGCAAAATCAAGCAAACCCCGCAAAATCGCAACTTTTTGCAACTTTGCCCAGAACACGGCAACTTTAACCCAATATTTATTGTTTCTAAAGTGATTCGCCACCGTTTCTGTGGTCTAGTCTCTTCTTTGTGGGTTTGTGTAGCGTGGAATACAAAATAACCCCAAATAACTCATGAAGAAGACACGTGACGTCACTTCCTGT
>NC_051452.1:4866475-4874885 GCF_001649575.2 Kryptolebias marmoratus | reverse complement strand
AACGCATCGACAAACACTTTGTGTCTGCAAAACATGTGAGGAGAGCTGCAGACCAGGGACAATCCAGAAATGGTCATGAATGTCAGTTTAGAAGCTATCAAAGTTCTCAAATAAAGCACCTTTTGAGAATGTCAATGTTTGTTGGGAATTATCTTACAAAACTAGGAAGGATTTTCGGTTTATATATTAAAAGTTATGGTTTTTTATTGATTTTAGTAAAACAAAAAAATTGCAACCTTTAGGAAAATGCCCCACGAAATCAGGCATTTTAGCCGCAACAATCACAAAAACCACCCGTGAACTTCTGGAGGGACTGAGTAATAATAAAAACAATCATTTAGCTTGCTGGTGTGACCAGTTTGTTGTAGAATGACTTCAGGCTCAACAGTGTTTAGTTTTTATTTCCCATCTGTTCCAGTCGTTCAGTTATTTGTCTTATTTTCTCCTGTTTTATTTGTTGAGTTATTTACTGAATTGTAAGCTGATCTTACATCAGTTTCAGGAGACTGAAGAAACTAAACTTGTGTTTGTTTTTGTGTGTCCCTGCAGTACGCTGGTATCAACATCGGTCCGGTTCATAAAAAGGATGTGATGAAGGCGTCCACCATGTTGGAGCATGACGTGCAGTACGTCACCGTCTTCTGCTCGAACACACCCAGAAAGATTTAAACTGCATCTGTAAACGTGAGCGGTGTTTGTGCCTCTGCTGTCGACAGGTACGCCGTGATCCTGGCGTTCGACGTGAAGGTGGAGAGGGAGAGTCAGGAGATGGCCGACAGTCTGGGCGTTCGAATCTTCTCCGCTGAGATCATCTACCACCTGTTTGATGCTTTCACCAAATACAGAGAGGACTACAAGAAGGCCAAGCAGGAAGAGTTCAAGTAGGAGAGCTGGAGATTCATCTCTTCCTCTGATTCCTCTGAGTCTTGTTGTTTTTAAAGGTTTCATTTGCAGAACAAACTCTTTAGAACTCACGTTGACCTTAAATAGTTTTAATATTCATGCTTTGCTCCCTGCTTCTTCCAAAGTTCTGCTGCACAAACGTTAACAGTGGTAACAAAACAATGTTAGTTTTTATTTAGTTTATTTATTTAAAGCTGATGAAGTTTCTGAATGAAGGTGAAATGCTGTAATTCATGATGTGACCTGATGGTGGCAGTAGATTCACTTTCTGTGTTTGATTTGTCTCAGGAACTTTATGAAGCTTTGTGTGTTTACTGGTTCAGCTCATAAAAACATTTTCTTCATTATTCAAAGCTGCTGATGAAGAGGAACAATTAGTTTTTATTGTTTCAAAACAAAAACAGAAAAAGAATAGGTCTAATGGTTAATTGGTTCCTTAAAGTGATGTTTTTGTTGTCGTATTCTCATCTGGTTGTTTTAGTCAAGATAATAAATATATTTTCCACAGCTATTTATAAATCCCTGTTACTGGTTAGGATAATAACCCCAGCAGCCCCGGTCTTAAATGTTTTTTTTTTTCTCAGGCACGTCGCCGTGTTTCCTGTGAAGCTGCGAGTTCTTCCTCAGTTCATCTTTAACTCCAGGGATCCCATCGTGATGGGCGTGTCCGTGGAGGCCGGCGTGCTGAAGCAGGGAACGCCGCTCTGCGTGCCCAGCAGAGGGGTGAGGCTCGCTCGCACGCTCTCTCGTTGTTGGAGGTCTTTACGGTTTTTGTCCAACGCGGAACCTGTCTGTGTCTCAGTTTGTGGACATCGGCGTGGTCACCAGCATCGAGATGAATCACAAACCCGTCGATTCCGCCAAGAAAGGTCAGGAGATCTGCGTCAAGATCGAACCCATTCCCGGAGAGGCGCCCAAGATGTACGGCCGCCACTTCGAAGCCACTGACATCATGGTCAGCAAGGTAAAGACACGCCCATCGAGGGGGCGGGGCTTGGGATGCGCTGGCAGATTTTTGCGTATTGTTGGTGCCGAGTTAATTATGAAAGATCGGTTTTAGCAGCGACTCATCGTCCGTTTTAAAAAGTCAGGAAAGGAAGAAGGAAGGATTGTTTAAGACTCGTGTTAATGTAGAAATAAAAACTTTTTAGATGTTTTTATTTTTATATCGACAGGAAATGGAAAAGTATGAAATTTGTTTTAAGTATTTTTACAGAAAATACGACCAGACCATTTATTTAAAACCTTTTTCTGTTTCCTAAAAGATAAAACATCAAACATCAGTTCTTTTCACATTAATTGTAATTAAAACACATCAGCAGCCCTGAAGCTGAGATTTCTACCTTCAGCTGCTCAGTTAGAAAATGAAGCACACTTTACTTTTAATAGTTCACTTAAAGTTTACAAAAACATATTTTTTTATCAGAAAAACCAAACATAAATCAATAAAATGGCTGTTTGCCTTCAAGGCTGTCAGATTCCACAGAAGAAGAGAAAGTTTATCAGTGAAATGTTGGAGAACAAAAATAAAATCTGGTTTCTGTTTTTATAAATGTGAATGTGATCGCCTCAAACAGTCGAACTGACAGGATTAAATCTAAGATCCGAGCGACTCGGTTCTGCTTCAGTCTGGTGTTGGCAGCTGGTTCTGGTTCTGTGCTGCGGCTCCAGTCTGGGTTCGTGTTCACGGTAACGGAGGCCGTGTTGTTGTTTCAGATCACGCGAGCGTCCATCGACGCCCTGAAGAACTGGTTCAGAGACGAGATGCAGAAAAGCGACTGGCAGCTGATCATGGAGCTGAAGAAGACCTTTGAGATCATCTGAAGGAGCTAAAACACAAGCCGACAAACAAAAACGCAATCTTCCTCCGTCGATGACGAGGCAGCGGACGTGAAAGTGTTTTTCTGAGAAAGCCACTGGTGGAAACAGTGATAGTTTAGACACATTCACACTCTCAGTATTCCAACGTGCCTGTTGTTCAGCATCAACGTTCTTCTTCTTCTTCTTGGTCTCTGATTTGTGGCTGCTGCTTCATGTCCCAGGCTCCGCCCCCTTCCACCACCCCCCCAGCAATGCTAACCAGGACGATGGCGAGCAGCTCCGGGCCACACTAGAGAAAAATCACGAATATTTCTGGAGTTTTCTTTTCAGAACGGCAGTGACAGACTTCGAAAAGTCAGCGTTCGCGTCGCTGTGCGGTTCGGCGGCCATGTTGGAAGGCGGGGCGATGTTGAGTGACGGAGAAGATTTTAAAATGTTTTTGTTGCAACTGCTGATGTAATAAATTCCCATGATTCTAATAAAACCTGCAGACAGAGTTTTCACTTCACACGTAGAAAAAAAAGATTTTCTTATTTAAAACTTAACAATCGGTGAACAGAAGTCTTAATTTGAGATCTTTTAAAAAACCTTAACCTTCTGTCAGTTTATCTTTTCTTCTTCTCTTTACAGGATGTTAAAATAGTTTGGACTTCATGTCATCACTGTGGCTGAAGGGATAAAATGATATTTTAACCTCTTAGTGACACAAAACTGTAAAACGTTGGTTTGATTTCATGTCTTATAGCTCAGAGCTCCTCAGCTGTTTTCTGTTCTTAAAGTTGTTTAAGTTTTCTGTTTAAATGCACAACAAGACAACTTAAATTACTTTTTGTCATTAGTTCAGGTGATAATCCTCAAATTATTTTTAAGGTGATTAATATTTTCTTTCCTGTATGAAGTGATAAATAATTGACTGGATCTGTCTAAAGTAAAGGGTCACTTCGATCTAACCAGTTTATTTTACAAAAAGTGACAGACTAACAAATCTAAACTTAGTTTTAGTCAGAAGTTTCCATCATAAATGTTGTTTATTTTTGGGCTTTGAATTAATTATTTGTTCTGTTTCCAGGTTGGATTTATCCTACGAGATGAGCTAAAGTGATTTTTTTAGAACTGTTGAATTTATTGTGGATTTTCTCTGATTTAGTGAGTCATAATAATACTAATTTATCCATAAACCCCCCCCTCATATTTTATTAAAGGTCTCCTGGACCTCAGGAGTTTTGCCTCCTCCAACAAGCTACTGGCTGATATTTGACTTTTCTTCCTGGCAGAATTAGTTTGTTTAAATTAGTTGGTTTTCTGCTCAAACCTGGTTTTTAATCATCTGTCTGTTTTCATTCAGGGTCTCAGAGAGCTGATGGCTTTTCATCCACAGATTTTCAGGTTGAGGTCGGGGCGTTCCAGAGGCTTAATGGGAGCCTGATTCATCCAATCAGAAACCGGTTCTGATGATTCATCCAATCAGAAACCGGTTCTGATGATTCATCCAATCAGAAACCGGTTCTGAGGATTCATCCAATCAGAAACCAGCTCTGATGTGTTCGGGATCATGGTCCTGTTGGACCTAACTTTCTTCTACCTAGCTGTCAGGGTTTCTCCTCACCTGACCTAACTAAAGAACCTTGCAGAGAGTAGCTTGTCTTTTATGAGGCTTTTGCAAAAGGAGAAGTCACTCGTGCGTGTCCGTTCGGGACAAACCCGAGCGAGTTCTAAACTCCTGTTGCAGCGACACATTTTTTTATTAGAAGCAAGCAACAGGTGGGGAACACACAGCTTAATCACACAGATAAAACTTTTGTGAAACAATCTGCCCCTTAGCAACAACACAGAGGTTGTTGGGAGCCAGGAGACTGAGTTACCTGGAAAACATGTGGACACGAGCATGAACTTTAATAACTTGTGTGCTGAGGAATGAACTGCATTAAACTCTAACACTAGCTGTTGATTTAAGGTGAAGTTGAATCATTTGGAAGTAGTCCTCCACCACAGCATGATGCTACCACCACCATGCTTGGTTCAGTGTTTTTGGGTCTGACTCTAACATTTGTCTTGTCACTGTGTCCAAACAGCTTGTCTGATCAGCAGACTTTTCTGTAGAAGACATTTGTCTCTTCATGCAGACACCTGCAGGTGTCAGTCCAGCTTAAAGGTGTGTCTTTTGGAGGCGGAGCTTCTTTCTTGGTCACCGTGGTGATGTAAATCTGTGAACAGGGTTGCTGATAAACACCAATGTTGGAATTATTCACTCAGCAAAAACAAGTTTTTTATTCAAATAATTCAAAACTAATGTTGCTCGTGTGACATCCGTGTTCTCAAGTTATTAAAAGAAAAACAATATTCACATTTATTATCAAACACAAAAACAAATAAAGAAAATGCATTTTAATATGAGATTAGACTTGATAAAAACACGTATTGAATAAAATGACTCATTTGTCACAGGCTTGTAGAGTTTTAGGATTCCTTCATGAATCTAAAACTGATGACTTTTCTTTCTAAATGAGGAGATAATCAGAGAAACGTTCACACCGAGCAGCAAAACGCAGCTTCAGCCCCATTTCAGTCAAAACGAGCAGCAAAACTGGCTTTTATAGTTAATGTTGCTCATCAGACAGGAACATTAATATACATTTAGTTTTATTTTCTCCTCCAAGCCCACCGTTTAAAGGAAACTTTAAGTAAAAATAATATTTTCAGGCCGGTGTCAGCTCTGTTTTCTACATACAGGCACCTGAAGATAAAACAGTCAAACATTTAGTCCAGCTGATGTTCCAGTGATCAGTCGGCGGCGGGGATGAAAAGTCCATGAAGGTCTATGTGGACCGGAGCAGGAATGGAGGCCCGCGCCGTCTCCTCAAACGTTTTGGCGTTGAGGACGAGCAGGAAGGGAGAAATGTTGGGGTCTGAAGAAACGATGGATGACAGGATGACTCCTGGAAGAAGAGTGAAATAAAATCAGAGCCAGAGGAGAAACGATTGTCTCGGTCGGCTCGTGTCTCACCATCATCTTCCTCCTCTGCTCCTGGAAAGGCAACAAACACCGGCTCTGAGGGGTAGCAGTTCTCCTGCTGCCACTCCATGTGCGTCCTCGTTATGATGTCTACTTTAGCAATCTGTTGGACACAAGGTTTATCATTTATGGTTTGTTTTTATGGTCGTGTTGGTTCAAACTAAAAATGACTGTTTGCTCTTCTTAGGATGACGTATAACAACTTGATTTATGATGTGGACTTTGGTATCTGAGTTTCATGAGTTTAAAAAGTCCGATCTGATCCATCTTCAGCTGCTAGCACAGTTAATGTCCCTGAAAAGGTCCGTTTGTCTGTGACAGGCTTCACCTTGTTGGGATGGGGAGACCACTCGATCCTGGAGCCGTAGAAGTATCTGTACTTCCTGCTGTTGAAGTTGTAGTTGATCCCTGGCAGCTCCAGACCTGTGGAGGACTCAAGCGTGTTAGTTTTAGGAAACTAGATGGTTCTCCTTGCACTGTTGTTTATTTTTATAAAACACAAGCCTATAAAAAGTGTGTCTGGCCGGCAGTAGATGGAGCCGTCCTCCTGCATCACCGCCTGAGCTGTAGTGTCCGTTAAAGTCACGAGGTTAGTCCCTTTGGGAGACTCCTGGAGGACAAACAAGCGGTGATGGTGAGGTGAAAAGTAATGTGTGTACTTTGGTGTGATCTCTCAGTGTAGCTGTACCTTCTGGACACTGAGAGGCAAGACAAATCTCTGGCAGACGGGCTGGGAGAACTCCTTGTTGGTCTCGATGAAGCTGCTGGTTTCCTGTCGGATGTTGTGGAGGTAGAACATGTCATACAGGTTGCTGTCCTTGTAGGTGATGATGTCGAATACCACGTGCCCGTCTTCCTCGTAGGCGTTGATGTGGTGGAAAACCACCAGAGCATCGCCATAGAAACGGACGGACTCTGCTTTTCCTGTCTTTTTATTGATGACGTGAAACAGAGTCTGGAAAGAGAGACGACTCCAGATGATGATGATGATGATGATGATGGTCAGGTTGATTTGCTTATATCCACTGGTTTACATGACCAGAGTCTGAACCGTGTGGTTTATTATTTCACCTTGTAAATAAAGTGAAACCTTACAGAGATCAAATTTAAAGTGGAAGTTGTTTCATGTCTGATGCTGGTGGGATTTTAAGAAACTTACGACGTCGTCCTTGTCAAATTTGAGGCAGTTCCCCCAGTTGAGCCCTCTAAAGTAGGCGGTTGCGAGTTTGATGACGTCCAGTTTGAAGGGCTGCTCCACGAACACGATGTAGTTGTCGGTCATGCCGAAGCTGTGGAAGTAGCTCGGGAACAAAGTGGACCGAAAAGGAACCGAACAGAGCTGCTGTACTTTCCCCAGAGCCAGCTTTCTGTGGTCTTTGTCTGAAACAGATCGGGTAATCGTGGGTTATTAACTCATCTCCTTAACGCTCGTTGATCTTAGAGGTTGGGTAGATTTGAAGATTGTAATTAACTAAATAACTAAACAACAGTGATCAGTGGTGACAAAGCTTCCTTCAGTGTTGGTAAAACAGCACTCTTTTTGTTTTTTATGCTCAGAAAACAAATCCTCTTCTTGTTTTTAGTCATCAGCCTGTTGCCCACTTATTATCTCCACATGGTGTCTAAAGTTACATCTTCTTTGGGCCCAGTAGGTTTGGGATTGGGTCTCTCTGGGTCCATTTGATTTATTTCTTGGGGGATTGGAGGCTAATGAACACCTCAGATTGTTAACCTCTGCTTTAATGCCAGCAGAGTATTGCAGTTCAAATTGATGACTAAGTTTAAAAACTTTATCTGTCAGTGTCTGATCAGTGTTTATGGTTTAGTGTCCAAAGTTTTTTATGGAAATAGGATTGTAAAAATGTTCACATGTGACTGATAACTACCTCACCTCCAAACATTTGTATGTCCGCTCCAAGCTTTTTACAACATTGTAAATCAATTAACTCTATCTAACTAGAGTTAATCTAGTTCGATATAATTATATTATATATTATATAGATTAGATATAATCTATTTAACTAATTAGATGGAGGTATGACCTCTGGAGCTAAAGTTTACATACACCATAGTCAATAAATCTATAGTATAATTCAGTTTTAGATTCTTGGTTGAAGTCTAAAAAAATTGACCAAATCCTTAAGTTTTCTTTTTTTTTCTTCTTATAGTTGGAACCACACAACATAATCTGATGTCTCTGACTCCAAAACTGAATCATTTTCCTCTAAAGAGTCAGTCTGTCCATTTTCTTTCTCTTATGATGAAGTCATGGAGGCAGCAGGTCCAGGCGGGAAACCCAGACCTCCGTCTGCAGGAGGGAGGTGTGTCCAGCTCCTCCTGCAGGAGGGAGGTGTGTCCAGCTCCTCCTGCAGGAGGGAGGCAGAATCCAGCTCCGTCTGCAAGAGGGAGGCAGAATCCAGCTCCGTCTGCAAGAGGGAGGCAGAATCCAGCTCTGTCTGCAAGAGGGAGGTGTATCCAGCTCCTCCTGCAGGAGGGAGGTGTATCCAGGTCCTCCTGCAGGAGGGAGGCGTGTTCAGCTCCGTCTGCAGGAGGGAGGTGTATCCAGCTCCTCCTGCAGGAGGGAGGTGTATCCAGCTTCGTCTGCAAGAGGGAGGCATATCCAGCTCCGTCTGCAGGAGGGAGGCGTGTTCAGCTCCGTCTGCAGGAGGGAGG
>NC_051452.1:4845129-4863021 GCF_001649575.2 Kryptolebias marmoratus | reverse complement strand
CTGCAGGAGGGAGGTTTGTCCAGCTCCTCCTGCAGGAGGGAGGTGTGTCCAGCTCCGTCTGCAGGAGGGAGGTGTGTCCAGCTCCTCCTGCAGGAGGGAGGTGTGTCCAGCTCCTCCTGAGGATAAATGAATCCTGCAGTTCTGGTTCTGCTCTGTTTTCTCTGAATGGCTGTTTAATTAAATCGTTACATTTCGTTTTTTGGTCATGCTGAGGATGTGGAAGCATCTTGTTAGCAGAGCGGACCAAAAGGAAATGAACAGTTTTGTTTTTCCTCTCTTTCTTTGTGGGGGAATTTTTTTTTTTGTCTCGATCATGAAACCGTGTTAATCTTGTCCTTTTTGTTGTTCTTCTTTCTGCCACCAACCTGCCAGGCTCTGTAGGTTGAAATCAGCCGTGAGGAAACTCGTTAAAGCGCCGTACCTGAGGCCTCTGCTGGGACTTTGAAGATGACATATTTTGGCTGTCCAAGCCCAATAATGGCAGTGCCCATGTTGTAGGTGTTGCCCTCTCTGTCGTAGTGAGGGTGAGCCGTCGCTAAGTTCAGAGCGATGTGGTTCCTGTAGTTCGCCTGGAGTTTAGCACAAATGTTTCATGTTGTCATTCATGTAAAGATCTATTTACAGCCTAACTCGTGTCCTTGAACGCACCCTGCCAACAGTCTCCAAAGTATCCGGGTCGATCTGGTTGATGTAGTTCACCTCAGAGGAGGCGTAGTAGTCCTGACCGTAGCGGATTATGTTGATCAAGTTGTTGTCGGTGAAGTCAGGGATGATGTTGCGGAAATGTGTCATCGCCCTGATGAGAAGGGTTTGAAGAAATGATACTGGAACGATTCAGAGGAATTCTATCTCTGACCTTCAGATACTGGATAAACTGAAGCCTTGATGCAGGAAACTGACCACAAACATCCTGAACTTACTGAAATGAGTCCTTTTACACCTGCACTGAGACTAAAGTTGATTTATTCCTACCTTCACACGTCTTTGTGTGAACTTGTACAAACTGATGCTACATGTTCTGAATTATCCTCAGGTTTCAGATGCACTGATGCACGCAGACAGTTCTGATAAAAGGCTGACCTTTCTTTTATCATTCCTTGCAGCTAAAATGGATTTCTGAATAAACTGTCACCTGGAGAAGATGTTTTTGCAGGGATCAGGGTAAACCATGGTGCCAAACTCGGAGACGACGATCTTGTCTGCCTTGATGTTCCTCTTGTAGGTGTTGCTTTTCAGATATTTGCTTCTGTAGGTCACCTCGCCTGAAATAGCATCACATTTGTCTCTTCAACGCTCACAGCTACATTTTTAAATACATTTTGAATGCTGTGATTTTTGGCAGCATTTTATCACTCTGACCGTTGCTGAAGGTGAAACTGTGGATGAGCGACAAGCCGTCAAACCAGTGGTTGTACTCGGAGTCGCCCACGGAGAAAAGACCCGGTCCGTTTCTCAGCAGAGTGCCCTGCAGCCAGGAAGGGAGTGATCCTGCAGGTCAAAGGTCAAACACACAACCAGGTAATCTGTTATCATCTCACAGCAGGTTTCACTTTGACAAGAGATTCTGTAAGTTTCTCCACTGTTCGGTTTGAACATCTGGGCTTGTTTGCTCCTGTATTTATTGACCACCTGCATCTTAAATCTTGTAAATGTGTAGAGTGAGTTTCTTAAAGAGGCAGGAGAAGCAGGGAAGCCATCAAACCCAAGCAAACATGGAGTTAGGACCAAACCTAACCTTTAAAGGTGTTCAGGCTCCTCTGTGGATCACAAAGAGTCCTGGAGGTCCTCTCCTGGTTGGTCAACTTCTCTTTGCTCTACAGATGTTAATTAGAGGAACATCTGGGGAACATCTTGGTTTCTATTGGACTGTCAGTGAGTCTGATTTAAATCAAGTTCTGTCAGATTGTTTTCCTTTGTTGTGACCCATTTGACAGGTCTTTAACTGTCAATATAAATGTGGTTATTGTTAATTAATCTGTTGATTTAATAGTAACTAAAAAGGTGTTTGTAGATTGTTTCTAAATTAAACTTGTTTTAAGATGATTCATCTTTAAAAATCATCTGTTTCTGGTTCATGATCACAAACTGCTTCATTCTGAAGAAATAATTCAACTTTTAGGCTGCAGCTCGATGCTCGCTGAAGTCACAGGAAGTTTGAGTTGAAAAACTAAAGACCCTGGTTGTGAGTTTTCTGCGTGGTTCTGAACACGATGGAGGTCGGGTGAGACCCGTCTGTCCTTCAGGTGAAACTCTGCCCTCCTGACATCAGCTTTGACCCAAACACAGAGTCTGTAAGAACCGGTTTCTGCAGAGTTTTAATGCCGACAGAAGTCTAATAATGTTTGAATCTCTGACTCGTTTGTTGTTCTGAAAAGAGAGAATCTGTAAGTTTGGTGGGTCACTGCTGTAATCTGCAGAAATCTGAAACTTTTTAATAAAAAGAGGCTTATTTCTCAGTTCTGCCCCTCTTCTTCCTCTTCATGTCTTCACCTGCAGGAAGCAGGAACAGATCGTCTCTTTATCCATCGTATGAGTTAGGAGTTTTCTGACACGAGTCCTGTCCTCATGTTGTCCTGCTTGTTTTAGCTGCTGCAGCACTCCCAGCTGATCGGCGGGTTTCTGCAGAACTTAACTCCAGCCTGCTGTTGGAGCAGAAACACGCAGCGAGTCTCCAGGACCAGAATCCCTGCAGAACAGGTTGGACTGATTGAACAACATCCAGCCTTTAATGCTTGGATCGCACGATTTGTTGAGCTTGTAAGATTATAAACTTCTCTTTTTAAGTAAAAACCTTCTGTGGGGAAAAAAATCAGACTTCATCAATTTGATACTGACTGACAGAAAAACTCTTATCAGAGTCAGGAGAACGTTAAAAACCCGTTCTGTTCAAGCGGCTCATGTTGAGCTCCCGTTAGGTCATCCGTTCATGAACTCACCCTTCACTTGAGCTTTCACAGGTTCTGGAGTTTCTGATCCGTTCTTTGCGATTATGGCCTGCATGTTTCCGTCCTGAGCGGTGAGCCGGGCGTGCACGTCCGCTGCAGGCGGAGCAGCTTGATCTATGCAGCCTTCTTCCATCTGCGTGATCCACTCCAGGCGTTTGTAATTCCACGTTACGTAAGAGTGCAGCTGTGGACTCTGAGCAGCTTTTCACAATAAAAGACTCAGACAGGACAAATCGTCACGTGAAGGAAAACAGCAGCAGTTTTAGTTAAATTACACTTTTTAGGACTGAGTTGAATCCTTTCAGGGGATTTTAGCTCAAAGGAGAAAGAATCTGAAGGAATCTTTGAACTTAAATGTGAACGTGAAACAATAAGTGTTTCAACAGCCATTTCTGTTATCTCTTATCTAAATGAGAGATAAGAAACTCCCTGCTTTAAAATGATATCCATGTTGCAAGATTTCACACAGGACGTGTTGAGAACCACTTTCAGCTACTACCACACCGTATCTGTAAAACTCATTTTAGAGGGTGGTTTTTTTTAAAGATCAGTTGGCTGTGGCGGCCATCTTGAACTGGGTTGGCTCCAAAGTTGGATCGGTTTCAGATCTGCATCCATGATTTCTTTCTGAGAGTTTCATTAAAATCTGTCCTCTTCCAGCGATGAGCAGTGATTGGTGTAGTTTTATTTGAGAACATGTCAGAAAACTTCAAGTCTTTAAACTCCTTTAATCAGTTTTTTAAGTGACATAACCCCTAATTTAAAAATAAAGTTTATTTAGCGTCTTTGTCATGTTGACATCTTAGCTGATCTGTTGTTTTGTCAGTCAGAAAAAGGCAAACTTACAGAAACTGGTTTATTTTAAATTTCTTTCAGGGTTTTGGGGGTTAAATGTGTTTTTCTGCACATTAGAAGAAGTTTGAGGTCAGGCTGGGTAAAAGGTTAAATCAGTTTATTTGTTTGCAGCTTCCTCTCATCGGACACAGTCAGATTTTATGCCAATAAAATGATGCAATAACTTCATTCATTATTGCACAACGCAGGACATGAACTATGTTTGTGGTTATTTGTTGTTGTCTCTTTGGTTATTAGTTTTATTTCACGGTGAAATTATTGCACTTTGACAGCAGAGTTTATGACCCACTTTAACTTTAGTTGTTTTTTTTATATATTACCTAATCAGGAGACAAGTTTAACACTCGACATCCTGCTGCTTCAAGATGATGAATAATTCATTCTGCATCTCAGACTGAAAGGCTCACTTATAAATATATTTATTTTTCTGCTTTGTTCTTTAGAAATGCCAACTAAAACGACTTTAACTGTTTATTAACTGCAGACAGACTGAAGTCGAGACATTTTATTTTTATTTCCTAAACTTCATCTTATCTCATTATTTGTCCTTTCTGCTTTTCAGGCTGTAGCAAACAAATAAAAAACCTCGTTTCAGTCAAAGTTTTGTAACATTTCTGTTCCTTCCCCCGACACTTAGAGACATCCTGACGATGACACCAAGTGATGAAGAGTTTCAGGTGGTTTTTGTCCCGTTCTTCATGTCCTAAACGTCCTAAACTGTCCAACAAGTTGTCCTTAGTTTCTCTGTCTGAGACAAGTCAGGCCTGCAGGCGGGCCGGTCCAGAACCCTGATCCTGTCCAGAACCATCATAGAACCAGGCTTTTGGCTCACCCCCAGAGCATGATGCTACCTCCACCATGCTTAACACTGGGTACAGTGATCTTAGAGTTTCTTTCTGTTGTGGCTGCATTTGGTTTGTGTCCCATTTGACTGTGAAACGTTCCTTCAGGAGGGTTCTTCTTCGTTCCTGAGCAGGTCGTCCATCCAGAACCCTGATCCAAGCTCAGACCATCACAGAACCCTGATCCAAGCTCAGACCATCCCAGAACCCTGATCCAAGCTCAGACCATCACAGAACCGGGCTTTTGGACTTGTTGCTGGAGGGTCGATTTCTTCCAACAAAGATCTGGAATCCTGATCTGTCTGATCCAGGTTCCACCTTGTGACGTGTGACTGTTCTCCTAAGTAAGCCCTGGTCCATGTGGTTCTGTCAGCTGCTGATAAATGATGGTTCCTGATGCGGTTCCTTCCGAGGGGTCAGAGATCACGGCTGTCCTTCCTCCCTGAAATTCCTTGACTGGTTTCATGATGTTCTGCTGTGAACATCCCTGACCATCTTTCTTTGAGGAACTTTGATTTTAATGGTTTTCACTCACAGTTATTAACAAACTGGAGATCTTCTTCACTTTATTTCTAGCTAAATTGGAGCATTTTCCCTCATTTTGACCCAAAGTTTTCTGGTTTGAGCTCATAAGAACAGGAGAGTTATAGCTGTGTGTCGTTTTGTTTTATGGAAATACAGCCTGACGTGTTGCAGTAAGTTAGATTTATCTTTGCTGTGGCTGCTTTTATTCCCCACATTTCATTTTAATAAATCCTTTTAGTAAATGTCCAAAGATCTCCACCAGTTGTTAGTAAAACAAAAGTCTAAGTAACGTGTTGACTACCTGTGTAAAAGTCACAAATAATCACTGAACTGTGCAAACGGAGGCACCAGGACTCAAAGTGACCACAGACAGACGGCTTTGGATGAAAAATGAAGTTTATTACAAACAACGACAGAGAGCTGTTAGCAGCTATTAGTTCTGTACAAATAACACTGTTTGATCGGTTAATTGAATTTGTCAGGCGGCAACAAGGCGAGGTCTCAAACAGCACCCTTTGCCTTCTGTTGTGCACCGTCTGCAACTCTGAACGTTAGTGCACGGCCTTTAACTCGTACCAGTGCACGACTGTAGGCTCTCTGCAGTGTGCTCTTCCTCCTAAAACAAGCTGAGTGCACTACCTTCCATTCTTATCCCTTGTCAGTGCACCATCCTCCTCGTTAAACTTCTAATAATGTGCAACTTTAAATTAAAACCACCTGCAGTGCCCTTTGTCCAGCCATCAGCTCTTCAAAGTGCACATCGTTCCACCTTAAACTCTTCATAGTGCACCATATTCAGAGTGCACTGCTGCCATCCTGTGCCCTTCGTAGTGCTCCACAGTTCCACCTTCCACCCTTCTTGTGCACTCCGAGTTCAGCTACCATAAACTTTTCTTGGTTTTCGGCTTTTTTATTTGCATCGACAGTCTTGACACTCACATAAAAACACAAAGTCATTCTATATTTCAGAACAGGCAACAAAGAGGCGTCCGTCTTTAGCTTCAGTGCCCCGTTAAATGCAGAGTTCAGGTTTTGTGGGATCAGAAATGTTTTTACACGATAAACAGGAACTCTATTTCCTTGGTTTTAGGTCAAACAGCTTTGTTTTCAGCTCCAGTCACAGTTTCAGTTTACATAAAACTGGTAATTACAACAGCTACCACAGGACTTGAACTCAGCATTAAACTACATTTAAGTGCAAAAACACGACAGCATCGACCAGTTGCATAAAAAACGTGGTTTTAATGGTTTTATTTTCTACATTTTTGAATCAGGGTGAAAAAGTAGGTTTGTTTGTTTGTTGAATTTGTGATTTTTTGACAAATTTTTGAAGGTAAATGTCATGATAATTTTATACTTTTAGGTTTAATGAAATTAATGCTGACTTGAAGGTAACTGTTGGTAGAGTTTTATTTTACCAGTCTGATTTTTTTCAGTTTCTTCTGTCAGTTTTCAGAACATTTCCAGCAGACATGAAGAAACGCCGGAGCGTGCACGCTCCCAGACTTTGTTGATAAAAACCATCTTGTTTTGTTCCAGCTGCTCGAACGTGATGAAACTGCAGACTGGTGTCGATTGTTTCTCTTTTAGAAGCTGTCAGTGTGACTCGTTTTAAGGAAAGGACAGATGTTGGAGTCTATCTTGACGCCGTGTTCACATGTAGTCAAAGTTTCTGTTTCCCTCCGTTCAGCTGCAGTCACAACCTTCTGATTTGTTTCAGAGTAAAACTTATCTTAGCAGTAAATTTAAAGATCTTTTTCTCCGTGTGGGAAAAGATCAGAATGTGATTTTTGGCTCCATCTGACATCAGAGGTGAAGTGAAATCCTTCAAGTTAAAAAGTTGTTGGCTTTAAATCTCTGCTGGCTTTGTTTCTGAATTTCTGTCATTTATTTCTAATAATACTGCTCCTGTTCTGTTTTCTTTTGGGTTAGGGTTAGAAACGGTCCCTATATGGACAGGGGACAACCGCCACCTTAATATAAACGGTTCCAGCCTTCGTTTATAAGTCAAGCTGTTTAAATAATCTTCATTTATCAGAGGTGGTGCTGACTGAGCTGAAACTGACAGGAGGGTGAAGACGTTTACATGTGAACGCTGCATTAGAATAAGCCCGCAGTGATCCGAAGCTGTCCATTTACACCAATCATTCCACCTTAAACCCCTAACTGTGTGCTATGTGTCTCCTGAAGCCTTCATGGTGCACCGCTGTCCGTACCGCCCGCCCTGCAGTGCACCTGACAGGCTGCGGAGCTCCTTAAGGACCGGGGTGTTGTCTGAGAATGGCACCAGAGAAACCGAGAGACGAGGACAGAGGTAGAGAAAGAGACAGGCAGAGAGACAGGCAGAGAGACAGGCAGAGAGACAGGCAGAGAGACAGGCAGAGAGACAGGCAGAGAGGCATGTGGAGGGAAGCTGAAGACAGATGCGGGACAGATGAGTCTCCACAGTCTGTGGACGTCGGGTCTATTTACAGAAAGAAGAGGATGCATAATCAGAATATTCAACCTAACCAAAGCTGGGGCCGCCGTTCTGACTCCTCCATCGCTGTCGGTTGCCATGGTAACAGCGGTGGGCGAGACTGGGAGAAGGGAAAGTGGGAGGGGAGGGTGGCGGCAGCTCTGGTTCGCTAAAAAAAAAAAAAAGTAAAAAGGGCGTCACCGCAAACACGGGTCACCATGGCTACGCTACACCGGGACACCACAACTGTCCGTGGAAAAACACACACACAGGACGGTGTCACAACCACACACACACACACAGTCTCCCTCTCACACACACACAAATATTAATTTGACAAACAGTTTCTCTCGTTTCTTCATCTTCAGTGGCGTGTGCACGGAGTGTGTACGTGTGTGTCCTCAGTCTTTAATACACACACAGAGCTCAGTTCTGATTGGCCGATGAGTCTACACGCCTCTTCCCTCCAGGAGGCTTTTATTTTTTTAACACTGTCTCTGGTTGCTAAGCAACGGCAGCTTCCTGCAGTCCCGCTCGGCTGGGACCGATGGGTGGTTAATGACGTCATGTGATCTCCCTCCACCAGTCCGCGGGGAACAGTTTGTGAAGTCGTCGGGGTGCGTGTGATTGGCTGCGTCGAGGTGAACGGCAGCGTCTGATTGGACGAGGCGAGGGCAGAGGAGTGCTGCTTTGTTTTTGCTGAAGTTTGAAGCACCAGGAAGGAGGAAGGGGTTTAACAGTACCTGCTGCTGGGAGTGTGTGTGTGTGTGTGTGTGTGTGTGTGTGTGTGTGTGTGTGTGTGTTTGGAAACATTCAGTCTTTAATGTGAAACTTAAAGGATGGAGACGTCGACCTGTTCGGGTCCAAACCGAACCACACGTCCTACGGCCCTGTTTGGTTAGAACTCTTTCCAAAATTAACATAAAATGTTCCTACGGTGGCTCAGGAGGGACAAACCAAACACTGGGTCTGGAGTAAACATTGTGTGTTTTGCAGTTTGTGTCCAAAACACACTTTTATTAGAAACTAATTAATCATTAGGAGACATTTTGACAGAAAAATTTTAAGACTTTTCGTCTTCCTGCTTCTTAAATCTGTTTTTACTGCTCTTCTTTCTCACCTATGGCAGTAAAATTTACATTTTGGGCAAATACTGATGTGGCAAACACCATATTGTTGACAGGCCATCGATATCAACTACTAAACACGGTAAAATAAAGTTCTGGCTTCAAGCGGGATGTGCAGATCCGAACTGAGTGACATTTACAGTTTTATGTTCAGTGTTAAAAAATTCACATTTTGACTGAAATTCTTGTTTTTCCACCTGACTCTGACTTTGGTCCATCACAACACGAGTACCTTAATGTTCTTCATATTTCTCCATCAGTTACCAGTTATTGATCAGAAGTACTCGCTGATATCCTGAGTGGTTTCTCTTTCACACCAAACTCTTTCTGTCCTGAAGGTTAGTAAACAATGACTCGGATATTTTTCTTTTCAATATAAAATTAACACACTGTTTGTGGTTGAAACAGCATATCAGTATTTAAAAATGTTTCATCAGTATCAGTTTTTATCAAAATCGGCCCAGAAGAGTCGAGTGTTGGTTGAAATAAGAACATCTGAATGTGGGAAAAGCCTTCATGGTCTGGTTTTTTTTAGGTTTTCTTGTATTTTTGTAAATAAACGCTTATGAAAAGAAATAACCAATCAGTTGTTAGCACAAGCTGAAGTTTCTTCAACAACAGATGCAGCAGATGAGCTCAGGTCATTTAAGCTAAATATCTAATAACTTGTTTTATAAAATCCTAATGCTTTGTTAATTAATGCTCCTGAAAAACAACATCCTGGTTTCCTGCAACTCTTTAAAGCCACTCAAAAATAACTAAGGCACATGTTAGATTGAATAAACAAAAATAAACTGAGTTTTGTTTTTCTGTATTTACTTGCAGAAAATAACCTTTAACTGTAACATTTGAGTCCTGAATGAGGGTTTAAAGGAAATAAGCTTTTGGAAACTTGATGCTGACAGATTTAAGTTTAAAACCTATAAATGAGAGGGTTTGATGGGAAACAGGACCGGCGTGTTGAACAGGTCGACTCACCGTATTTAGGATTCTCGCTGAGTTTCTTGCTTTTTGACCCTGTTAGTTTGCAGAAGTGAAGTGTGTGTAGAAGGGCCCTGCAGTCAGCAGGTGTGTGTGTGTGTGTGTGTCAGTGTGTCTTCAGCACGCTCCGTGGCACCCATCCTTCAGCAGCAGGCGATTCGCTGTTGGCCGGCCGATAAACCAGACTCTGACCCTGCTGGTTGGACGACAGAATCTGGACTTTCTCCCCTCGAAACACTGAGATCTCATCTTCCCGGACCGCCACGAAGTCCTGCAGCACCAGAACCAGCTCCTGGGGGGGCAGACGGGGGTTTTAGGTCCAACAACATCACATTTAGGCAGAAGGAGGGAGGGAGTCCAAACCTGGTCATCCTGATCGCTGTCAGGAAGAGGCTGAGCTGCATGGCCGTTAGGGGTGGGCGGAGCCGATGGTGGTCGCCCTGACGACAGCGGCCGGGTCGCAGTGATCCCGCCCTCTTTCCTCTGGTACTCAATGGGCGACTGGAGAGCTGGGAATGAAAACCAATAGATTGAATCTGATGAAAGCATCACTGAAGCTGCTGAAGTCAGAATTATTCAGGAGGATTATTATTCATAAAGAATAATTAGGTCAAATTTTATTAAAACTGATCCAAGAATACTTCAAGAAGAACCAAAGGGTATTGGTAATTTCCCGATGGTACTTGAAGGCAGCGTCTCGGTAAAACAGTTTGCTTCACAGATAATCAGCAGGAGTTAAAGAATATGTCTGTGCTCACCTGACAGGAAGTTGTTCTGGGCGTCCAGCAGAGCAGCGATGGTCTCCACCCAGGTCATCTTGATGCTGGCGGAGGACGCCTGCAGCGTGAAGCGTTCTGCTGACCCCCGAGACCACAGCACGAACTTACAGGGGTCTCCGTCCACGCTGTCCTGCATGGCCAGGTAGGTCACCTGATCAGAACGACAACGGTGCGACTGTTAACACCTGACGAGTCGGTCCAGCCCCACAGTCAGCTGGTGTGGACCGGCCTCACCTTGATGCTGTTCTTGAACTGGTACCCGGGGTTGTTGGAGCCTTTCCGCAGCAGTTCGCTGAAGATGACGATCTGCTCGAACAGGAAAACTCTGCGCTCTTTGCTGCGAGACAGAACTCCCCCGTCCTGCTCCCAGACGCAGAAGGTTTCCTGCTGCAGCAGCTTCCCGTGAGACGTCAGCTTCCCCTGGACAGAACCAGGCAACTCCTTCAGATTAGATCCCCAAAGTGTTTGAACTACATTATTGATATTAACAGAATATCACTGGTTTCAATAAGGCTAACAAAAACCAGATCACTGACATTCAGTTATTTTAAAGCAGCGTTAAAAGTTTTTTAGCCACTGGGGGTCAGGAAAACACCCTAAACTGTTAAAATGTTTAAAATTAATGCAGATAACTAACCATCTTATCCTCTGAGTTTCGTTATTAATATTTTATTTTATATCTTAGGGTGAATCTAATTAAGCCCTAAACATTTTTGGCCTCTTGGATGCTGCAGAGCAAACAGGAAACAGTGTTTGACAGCAGTGATTAGCCTGGTCCAGGGGGACATGAGCGTCTGAAAGACACTCCAGGTCTACCTCATATCCCTGCAGGCGTCCCAGGTTCATCATGTCATTACAGCGTTTGGGAACCAGTGACATCAGCTCCACCGCTTTCTGGACACATAACACATCCACACACGTTAAATATTACAAGAGTTTGTTGTTTTCCAGGCTGGTGATTCTCCATCCTGTGTGAATCATTTATCATCGTCCTCACAAAGCCGGCAGAAACAGCTCTTTGTCTCTGTCGGCTCTTAAAGACGACAGCAGCTGTCAGAAGGACAAAAGAATTCACGTCTTTGTTCTCAGTTAAGGTTTTTGAACAAATGACGTGACTTCTGATGCATACTACAACAAGCAGTAAAATCTGAGGGATTACAAAATGATCAGCAGACAGGACTCACCTCGATCTCCTCGGTATCCAGGCCAGCTTTGGATGTGTATTTGAGAAAATCCTGACAGGAACAGATTCAAAGACATCAAAACCAGAACATTTAGTAAACACAAACCTCAATGTCAGAAAAAGAGAGAAAAATAAAAACTCTCAAATCAAAACCAACAATTTAAAGGTTCTGAGTCTAGTTTGGACTCAGACCCAGCAGGACCCGGTTTATGTTGAGGCTGAAATCCTGTATCTGAGCAAACTAGTCCCAGGTCAAAACCAGGAAGTCCAGGGTCAAGGCTTCAGCTGTCCATCCGTCCATCAGCCCTTATACCTGCTTGTTCATCTTCAGGGTCACGGGGAGTTGGTGCATCTCTCCAGAGGTCAGGGGTCAAGAAGTCAGGTGCACCCTGGACAGGTCTTCAGTCACGCTTTGTCAGTTCTGAGCCAACACCATCAAGTCCAGAATCAAGTCTGCTGTGAGACTATTAAACCCCGAGTCCTCAGTGAGGTCACGACTGATAATCAGAGAGTCCAGAGTCGAGTCAAGTTCTGTGTCATGAGCAGCAAGTGTTTTTAAAGAACAGCAAGATGGAGTCAAGTCCTCAAGTCCTCAGTTCCTATTCCAGACCCTTTGAGTAAACACCAACAAGTTCAGAGTGAAAACCAGGTCAGGTCCTAAACAACAACTCCAAAGTTCAGTTTTAATTAGAAAGTCCCAGACTCCAAATTAAAAATACCAAGTCCATGTGTTTAGGCCCAACTCAGACCATGAAGATGAAGGTTTTATTCAAAGTCAGTCAACTTTAAATGTCAAGTCTGGAGTCAAGCCTAACGAGTCTTTATTTACATCCAGTCTCCATTTTGAAACATGAAGAAATGTTTAATATAATCTGAAACCTCCCAGAGGAAATAAAACTGACTGGCCTGAGGATTCCTGACGTTCAGACACACCTTGAGCAGCAGCTGGTATTTTGTGATTCTCTGGATGGGTTTGATCAGATAATCACTGATGGACATCCTGCAGCTAATCTCATGCTGGATCTCCTGCAAACGGACAAAAGAGACGGAGCTTCAGGGGTTTTCTGCTGAAACAACCAAGAAAACAGCTGGACTAATAATCTGTAAAGAAAATAAACTATATTACTGTTATTATGCAAGTTATTACAACGAATAATATTTTAAAGAACTTTAATAAATGAGAAACCAAAAAACTGCGTTACCTCGAAAAAAGTCTCGTACTCGATGACGATGAACTCTGACCTCGGCTTGTTCTGACAGTAGACGATGTACATGTGTAGCCGACGCTCCTGCAGACAAACACACACTTCAGCAGGTCCTGAACGTCTCTCCCAGGGAGTGGACACATGTCTGACACATTATCAGTATCAACATTTAAATACGGAGGAATGATATCAAGTTGGTGCTTCTACAAAGCCAGCACGAGTCGAGACCAACGAGTCCGAAAACCTGAAACGGGTCACGTTCTCAAACTTCACAGTCAACACCTGGTTAGAACTAAAGTCAGGAACCTTGTCCAGAACATCGAGTTATCAGTCAAAACTAAAAAGTCCAGATTAAAGTGCCAAAAACAAAAGGTCAACATCTGAGGTAAGATCAGTTCTGGAGTCAACAAGTCCCAGATCAGGGCCTGTAAAAAGTCCTTAAAACAAGTTCTTTGTGAAGTTCAAAGAGTTAAAAGTCGAGTGGAGATGGGCGTGGCAGGAGAACCAGAGACTGACTGAGGAGTGAATGTAACAGGAAACACAGACACGAGGAACAAGAACTGAACTAAGACCAGGATAACAGAAAACACAATATAAACCCAAACCTGACAGTCTACTCAAGTCAAGCTCTTCAAGAAGATCAGAAACTCAAGACACATAAATCCTTTATTCAAGTTCTGAACAAACAAGTCAATCCAAACCAAGTCCAGGATCAAGAGCAAAGTCACAATAAAATCTGGGTTTGTGTCATGATCACCAAGTCCTCCGTTCAGAGTCAAGTCCCAAAGGACCGAGGCTGAGGTGAGACCACAAAGTTCAAGTCCAGACTGAAAAATCCTCAAGAAGGTCCAAAATACATTTATTAATCAAGATCAGTACTCTTTAGGTCCAGTCTTTAAGTGAAGACCAGCAAGTCCAGAGTCAGGACAGGTTTCAAAGAGTCCATTTAGACCAGGAGTGTCCAATCCTGGTCCTCAGGACCTCCATCCTGCAGGTTTTCCTTGTTTCTCTGCTCCAGCACACCTGATTCAGAGGTTAAATCACCTCTTCATGTTCTGCAGGAGCCTGTTAATCACCCATTGATTCAGATCAGGTGTGTTGGAGCAGAGAAACAAGGAGAACATGCAGGATGGTGGCCCTGAGGACCAGGATTGGACACCACTGATATAGACCACCCAGTCCCAGTCCCAGCTCTGTCCTTTACTGAGTCGCCGTGTCTTCCTGGAGAACTCACATGTCTGATGAAGAGGTCGGCCAGCAGGTCATGGTTCTGGACACAGCGCTCCAGCTCCACCAAGAAGAAGCTGAAAGCCAGACAAACAGTGGACATGATGATGTCTTTGTGTCACAGCGTGTTGGACTTGTTGTGTGTGTTCGAGGGACGCACTCGCGGTGCCAGTCGTAGATCTGCTGGATGTTCCCGAAGACGATCTTATCTTTCCCTCTCATGTCCTCTGGGATCCCTCTGACCTCCAGCCGGGACATGAAGCCCTGACAGACCACAGGTGAGTACATGTCTCTTTTTGTTTGTGTTTAAAGATATTAGGGTTTTTAAATCACCTCAGCAATCACTCCCAGGTCCTTGACATAGTCCTTCTCTGACTGGACCATCTCGTTAACGACAAACCTGCACAGAGTCACAGTTTAGGTCCAGTTGTTAATGTTTACTTCCTGCTAATAATCTCTGAGCTTGTCTTACATCCGTCCTCTCAGGGCTTTGTTTCTCTGTTCCGTGTCCGACTCATTCGACCCCTGGTCTGAATCCAGAGCCTGAAGGGACGAATGAGAAGGTGACGTTAAAGTGTGATATGTTCTCCACCGTAAAGTGTGTCGGACATGTTGCTTCTGGACAGTTTCAGATGTTTCCACAGCTGAAAGGTCCAAACCTGCTTGTGTTGTCCAGGATTTTATTTTGGATACATCAGCTGAGTGAGCTTGTTACCTCTGGGTTATTGGGGTCTTTGATAATCTGCATTGGAGGTGGTAAAAGGGTGTGGCTCTCCTCCTCAGGCTCCTCCTCCCCTCCACTTTGACCTGCCTCCTCCTTCCTCGCCTTCTGCGGAAACGGAGAATCATTTTCTTTCTGATTTAAAACTTTGGAGCATCTCAGGTGTTTTGTGTTCATGTTTGTGTTTTTGTACCGCTTGTGCGTTGCCAGTGAGGGGCGTGGCCAGCTCTGGTCTGTTGTCCCGCCTCCTGGTTCTGATTGGAGGCTTCTTCTGTCCGTCAGCTTTTCCCTGACTGAGTCTTCGAACGGGACTGGTCAACCAGCGCTGGAACAAACAGTTCAGCTACAGATTAAACACCAATGCTGCTAATGACTGAAGCACCTCTTCTGATTCCTGAACACATTTCACCTTCAGCGTGTTTCCGGTCCCAGAGCTTGTGCGTTTTGGGCCTGGAGACCCCACAGCGCCCCCTGGAGCTCCGCCCACTCCATATGCGCCGGGGGAGGTGGCGTCTGATGAGACAAGAACAGGTCAGTGATGATGGCTGGTTCTGGGTGTGGGGAGGGATTTCTGCTGTCTTACTTTGATTGTTGGTTTGATTCTGGAGTCCAGAACCCTCCGAGCCGTACAGACCGGGTTCTGCAGACACAGAGGAACACAGACGGTTAACGATCGTAGGAAAAATATTATTTCATACAAACCTGACGGAGAATAAACGTATCTGGACGGGTTGAGATAAACACAGAAGAAGAGAAACTGAGGAGCCAGCAGAATAAAAGGAGGTTCACTGAATAAAAAGTAAATCTGAAACATCAGGAAATAAAATCACCTGAAATAAGAAGATTAAGCTTTTAAAAAATAAAAATGACATTAGAAAATAAGGTTCCTTAAATAAAGTTGTTAATCCTCTTGTCTGAAGCTGTGGAAATAAAAGCATTTAGTGATATTATTCTGTGTATTTAACAGTTTAATATTAAATAATTTACCTTCAGTTACACTGTGGAGATAAAGAAGACTTAAGAAATCACACAAACACAAATGTTTTGATGACAGAAAGGTTTGGACATGAATTAAAGAGCAGGGCTTCATAAATGAATTAGAATTAACTGATCGATCCAAACGGACATTTAAAGGAGTTAAACGCTGAAATAACAGAAGATGGAAGAGTTAATTCTGCCAACAGCAGGAGGAATAATAAACGAGAAGCTTGAAGAACAAAAAGATCAATATTTTAAAGCAATTTGAATCAGGAGCTTTTTGACTTTCTGCACAAACTTCATCAGCAAACATTTACCTGAACGATTTTACCTTTTGGTTTGAGCGGATAACTAAATAAATCATAATAACATTTAAATATAATTAGAAAAGTTTCTAATAGGTCTCCTGAATATTTAAAGAACTGTGATTTTCTCTGGTTGAAACCACCGGCGGAAGTTTCATCAAAAGATTCTCCTTCAGGTAAAGATCTTATTTTTTTTTCTGACACTTTCTTCCAAATTAGCTTCATATTTCTGTTTCATCGAGACGTAAAGATGCCAGATCCCTCGTGTTCTGACTGAATGTCGGCTGGTTTAAAATGGTTTTCAACAGCCTGAAAATATTGATTTGGATTCTTTTTTTAGACAGAAACCTGTTTTGATGAATCTGCATTAAAACAGTGATCGTGTGACGTGTAGAAGGTCTGAAACGTTAAACTGTTTTCCTGGTTAAAACACAAAAATCCTCTCTGCATTTTTCTGTTTCCTTCCATCCAGATGAGTGAAACCGGTTCAGCCTGTTTACACACGTTTTCTGTGAAACTGAAGAAACTCTGAAGCCAAAGTGGCCGACAGTCGCCTCGTTCTGTCACTCATTAACCATCACACTCCCGTTTCTCCTCTCGCTCTCTCTTTCTCAGAGGAAACCCACCTCGCTCGACCGCTCCCACAATCCATCCCCAGACACCTGAGCAATCCCAGCATGCACCTCTGCCTCGCCGCATGCCTCCACATCAGTCCGCTCAGAGAAAGCCAGAGAAGAAGACAGACGCAGCCGCACACACAGAGGGGTTTCTGTTTGCAGCTGAATGACACTACAACGGGCTGAAGTATGTGGGCGGGGCTAAACAAACAGAGGGTGGAGCTAAACTCACAGGGGTGTGGCCTGTTCATTACATAATTGTGTAAATATGTTTTACAGGAAGCAAACTGTATGGTAAAATACACGAGTAAACCATATTTAGGCTTTTTTATATAAAATATTTTACATCAAACAAAAAAAGTTCTGATTCATTAAATTCTGTAAACTTTTTAAAAACTGTTAAAAGTGTTAAAGAAAAAAAAAACTGTAAATGACAACTAGTGGTCACAGCAAACTGAACTAAATGTGTATAAATAAAATCTATCTGAAGAATAACTGACAATAAGATAAATAAAGTTTATATATAAATAATTTTTTTATTTAGATATTTTAAATTCTTTAGGATGTTATTTAAAAGAAACAGTTAAAGTGAAATAAACCAGTTTGAGAGAAGAAATGTTTGTAAAAAAAAAAACTTTTAAACTAAAGCCCCTTTTGTTTCAGGAGGACTACACACACACACACACACACATACACACACACACACACAAGATGTTGAACTACAGGTTCCTGTGAAACTCCTTCAGGTCAATGTTTAACCCTGAAACCATGCCACCTCTGCACCGTGAATTAGTGACGGATGTGTCTGAGTGTGTGTCTGGGTGTGTGTATGTGTGTGTGTGTGTGTGTGTGGCCATGTATTTGCTGCATTCTGGGGACAATTTTCCTAACATATACTACCTTGTGAGGACCAACTGCTCCTCGTGGGGACCAAAGCCTGGTCCCCACGAGGAGAAATGATGTTTTTGGGTTAGAGGTTAGGTTTAGGACTAAGGTTTGGTTTAGGGTTAGCTATGTACTGGTAATGGTTAGGGTTAGGGTGGGGGTCAGGGTGAGGCTGTAGTTAGAGTGTAGAAATGAATGGAAGTCAATGGAAAGATAGAGAGACATAACGTGTGTGTGTGTGTCTGTGTGTGTGTGTGTG
>NC_051452.1:4838436-4842046 GCF_001649575.2 Kryptolebias marmoratus | reverse complement strand
CTTCTGACTCTTCAGCTGATTTAAAACTTCAGCTTCTGACTCTTCAGCTGATATAAAACTTCAGCTTCTGACTCTTCAGCTGTTATAGAACTTTGGCTTCTGACTCTTCAGCTGATATAAAACTTCAGCTTCTGACTCTTCAGCTGTTATAAAACTTCAGCTTCTGACTCTTCAGCTGATTTATAGTTTCCACTGGTTGAATGTGAATGAAACTTGTAGAAATTAATCATTAGATGTGCATCTATTGGAGTCGCCTCAGATCATGATGGCCGCCACAGCTAATCAGCCTTAGCCAACACAGTCATGGCTGTAACTCAGTCAGTTTTAGATATTGAACTAAAATTTGGCGTGGTAGTAGCTGAGAGTCATCCACAACACCTGCTCTGAGTGCCATCAAATCACATGAGATCATTCATAACGACTTTAACTCCTTCTCCTCTTTCATCACGAGGCGATCTCCGTCTAAACCGGGCCTGAAAGGTGGCGGGCGATATGCATTCCTAGTTTTCTGTTTTTATTTGTTTCCAGTATTTGTGAGGACATTAGATGTGTCTCAGGTTAGTTTTGGTTAGAATCGGTTTTGTTTGGAGGATGTTGGGTGTTCGATAAAAGCCTTTTTCCCGTTGATGTTTTGGTGAACTGGTTTTGTCAGCTGATTGTGCAACACGTGCAGAACTTTGTGTAAAAATGCAGATCAGCAGATCCCCAAAAACCCAACAAAAACACTTTAAAATGTACAGATTTTACAGTACAGTTATGGGACGAGCGCTCAGGGACGTGTGTGTGTTTACAGCTTTACAGTCAGGGATTTAAATATTTAGAAGGACAAGATGGGGGATGTCACAACAACACACACACACACACACACACACACACTCAGTGGATGAGATGCCTCTGTTTGAGCAGGAAGTGACAGGACAGAGATTCAAACTGTTGTTTTCATCGTCTCTGAGCTGCAGATGCTGCCTGTCATTAACATCTGTCAGCATCTGTCAGGCGATGAGTCAGGAGAGTACTCACCCCTCCCGGAGTTCACAGCCGAGGAGGAGTTGGAGGACGAGGTGGTGGTGGAGGAGTTGCAGACAGAGGTGGTGGTGTTGCAGGTGGAGGCGGTGCCTGAGGACGTGGTGGAGGCCGGGACCAGCCCCTCCATGTCGGCTGCACTGTGGGAGTGCGACAGGCAGAGGGCGCTCATCGGCAGCAAGCCCTCCTGAGAGGAAACAGGTGAGAGGAGTGAGTGTGTCACACCTGAAGCTGCTGCAGCTAAAACAGTTTCTGTTACGTCTTCTGTGGAAGAAGGCGGGATAGTTTCTTACTGCTCATAAAAACACTCCGGTCTAATAATTCTAATAATTAAATTCCATTTAAAACAGTCTAAATGGTTGAAAATACCCAGAAGAAAACAGTAAGTGGTTAAATAATGAACTGATTTGGCCCCGCCTGACCTTCTGACCTGCAGGGATGTCTCTCGTTTGATTGGTTACCTGCTGCGGCGTCTGATCAGTGGTTCTGGCCAGGCACCACCCGGGCCGGTCCGCTGAGCGCTCCACCAGCTCCACCGTCTGACCGCAGCGGACGCCGAGCTCTCCTGGTCCCCCGGAGGTGAAGTCCAGCAGCACCACCACTAACTCGCAGCCTCCTGACAGCTGCAGACACACGTGTGTGAGCTCAACAGTGTTCCTGCTGAAAACACTCGCAGAGTTTTAAATATTTTTATTAAAGGATGAGGGAACAAACTCCACCGTCTTTCAGTTTGACGGTTTTACGTATCAGGACATCATAAAACTGATCCGGTTCAGGTTCAGATCAAATCTAACCTTGAGTGAAACAGAATCCACCGAGTCATTATTTATTCAAAAAAAGTTAAAAAACAAAAACAACTGGACTTCTATTCTGTAGCTGAAGACGTTTCGCTTCTCATCCGAGGAGCTTTCTCAATTCAGAAATAGAGAGTGTGGAGTTGAGCTTTTAAAGCTTCATTATTTATTAAACAAAAACCTGGTTCCATCCCCTGACCCAACAGGTTCAGTCAGGTTGAGGTTCTGGACTCGGACTACCGGCTGATCCTGAACCTGAGGAAGCTGGAACCAGTTTTTACTCCCAGCTTTAACTTTCTTTTTCTTTTCAGTAAATAATGGCACAGTGGTTTTTAATCACCAGATCAGTTTTATTCAGTGAATATTTTCTGATATTTCTGATTAAAATCCTTCCTCGCTCTGATGTCACAGCAGCAGATACACACAGATTAATCACATGACTAATGACCAACACATGAACCATGAACGCCACATACATCATCCTGCTGCACGCCCCACACCCACGCTCTGATTGGCCCACTGAGCGTCACGTGACGGGGCCATAAACAGGGTTGCCGTGGTTACCGCTGACTCTGAGTGTTAACCCGAGCACATGGGCTGGAGCTGGGGGGAGGAAACGGTGGAAGTGTCAGCGTCCGCAGGGAGGGGAGGGGAGTTCCTGACTAAACGAACCCATCTGTGATCCGGAGTCCACAGAAACTGACCTCGAACCAAAACAGGCTGCAGTCCACATCATCATCATCATCATCATCATCATCATCATCATCATCATCATCATCATCATCATCCTGAAATGATTTATTAATTAAATTAATGAATTTATCAGTATTTACTCATGAATTATTCAACTAAATGATTAAATTCTCTTTTTTCCAGGCTGGGATTATTAAAGTAAACATAACACAAAAAGTAAGGCTGTTCTGGCTGGATATGGTTCTTCCACATGCCACTGAAGCCCCTGTTTGTTAAATTAATAAGCTGTTAAACCTCCAACACGTCTCATTTCTTCTGACTTTAATCACCCAGTCCCGTAAACGGCAACAAACGAGCGTCAGCAGCAGAATAAGCTGTTTGCCGTCGGCAGAGAAGATCTGTCACGTTTCTCTCGGGCGCGACCCACAAACCCAGCCCCGCTGCTCCGACCACAACAAATATGGCTCCGTTTAAGGAGAAATAAACAGGCTTTCCAACAGGATGAGATTTATTGCCAAGAAGCGATGTTACAACAGAAATAATCAACCAAACACAATTGTTCTTTATTATTAATGTTGTGTGAAAGCAGCTCAACCCGTTTAATAGACACGTCTGCCACACCTAACATTAATGCCTTTTTATAGATAAAACTGTGGGTGTTTAAATATTTTTTAAAACCTTTTTTTTTAGACATTAATTATTTTTTACTTATCTAAGTTTTTGTTCTGTGGGCGGGTGTGAAAATATTTTTAAATTCCTTTTTATTTTAATGTTGGAGAACATTCGTCACTTCATGGCTTGTTTTTGAACAGATATTTCATCATTTTTAAAACTGTAATTATTTTAAGAATTTTTAACTTTTACCTAATGTTTAAAAGTTGTGTTAATTTTTCTGGTTGTTAGTTAATTCTCAGAACTGTTGGGTTTGTTAGGAAAACACTTTTTATATGGGGCGCCGTTTGTAAAGGAGCTTGTGCTCAAAATTCATGCCTAAATTTTGTCACATTTAGCTTCAAACACTGTTTTAAAATGTAGTGTTGATTTTCTGATGTCACTTTTTACAACATTTAGCTAATTACATGTAATTGTTACAGCTACAT
>NC_051452.1:4810500-4837014 GCF_001649575.2 Kryptolebias marmoratus | reverse complement strand
CTGTAACAATTACATGTAATTAGCTAAATGTTGTAAAAAGTGACATCAGAAAATCAACACTACATTTTAAAACAGTGTTTGAAGCTAAATGTGACAAAATTTAGGCATGAATTTTGAGCACAAGCTCCTTTACAAACGGCGCCCCATATTTTTATCTCTTCTTTTGTCAAAAGGAAATAGCTGAGTAACGGAGCGTCTTTCAGCTCGTCCCGTCCACGTTCCCGCCTCGGCTGCCAAAGTTTCAACACCCTGAAGACGAGTAACGGACCGCAGCTCGCAGGGCCAGCAGGTCAAAGGTCACCGCCTCTAACCCCACCCTCCTCTAACTACCAGCAGGTAAAGTAAATCAAACGTACCTCGTCAGCTGAGCAGAGAGCGTGTGGAGCAGAAGTGTGAGGAGCGGAAACTCCCTCAGACAGCAGACAGCTGCAGCAGTGGTGAGGTCAGCCCGACACACCCCTCCGTGTGTGTGTGTGTGTGTGTGTGTGTGTGTGTGTGTGCTTACCTTGTCGCTGTCGGCGGTGTTCTGTGACGTCCGCGAGGCGATGGAGACGGTGTCGGGCTGGCTGCTGGCATCACCCAGGCTGTCTGCGTCTTCGCTCGTCTCCCTGAAACAAACAACAACATCTTTAGTGTGTGGGAACTTTCACAGCTTGTTGATTAAACTGCTGTAATCAGAGTAAACTGTGTATTTTTCTCAGTTTGCTGATAAAACGTTAAAAGTTTTAACTTTTATTAGATTAGCCAATCAAAACGTTTCAAAAGACATAATTTAAGTTGAAAAGGCTCCAAACGGAAGATTTGATTCCAAAGTTTTTTTTCCTTTTGCTTCTGTTAATCAGCAACATCTTAGTTTTATTATTTCAGCAGTTAATCTACTAAGATTTGCAGCATGAATTGGGTTTATTTGTTGTAGGTTCTGAACTTATGTCAGTTTTAAGCCACTCAAGGACTTTTTGGATCACAGAAGGTTTATCTTTGCAGCCATTTAAACGTTAACCTTTTGGTGAAAACAATTTTTGGGCGTCTGAGCGTTTTAATCATATACAACCCATGGGGATGTGTCCCACATGAAATATAAAAAATGTTTTTTGTTTTTTTTTACCTATAGAGAGGCGAATGTGTGCAACAATTTATCAGAACCTTCTCGAGTCTAACAGGGCCGGCATGTGAGGTCAAAGGTCAGACGTGTGTTTGACGGACCTGCGGGTGATGCTGCGCTGCCGCCCCAGCGTAGGGTTGGGTGTTTTGGGGAGGGGGATGGGCTCCCTCAGCGCCCCCCGCAGGTGACCCCGCCTCTCCTGGATCACCTGTCGGATGCTGCGGACCCACTCCTGCTTCAGCTCCAACGACGCCGCCTGGCAGGAAATAAATGATCAGACTGCTCAGCTTCAGTCGAGTTAGTCTCCAGAGAGAAGCCGCCGTGCTCTTACCTTCAGCACCGTCTTGTTGTCGGAGGTCGGCGTTCGTCCCACCCACAGGGCGAACTTACACGGATCCCCCTCGATGTGCTCAGTTACCCCCAGCTCTGAGGTCTGACACACAAATCAGCTGTTTTAGTTCAGTTTCATCTCATTTCTGCAGGTTGGATCAGTCTGAGAGGACAGTTCACCTGCTTATGTCCCAGTTTATTCAACAACAGATGGATTTACCCTTCCAAACCTCTGAGGACCTTCGTCGGGTGTTTTATTTTGTAAAAAAAACAACAATCACTTCCAGCTTTCTCATATAGCAGCTGATAAATCAACCACGATGTTGTGAAACATCAGAAACTTAGATTTCACCCTACGAATGGCATTAACAGACCTCAAGATAAAGAAGGGAAATAATACAGCCTGTATCATAAAAATAATTCAATGCACCATAAAGTTTAAAGAGAAAGAGTTTTAAACTCAGCAGTTGAACCAAAACAAAAATAATGTTGTTGTTTATCCCTGTCTGTCCAACAAAAAACATAAACTGTGAAAAAAATTCATATAAAAAGCAAAATGTTCTGAAAACAACTAAAACTTGATAAATCTGGTGATAAACTCAGCTGCATAAAAAGCTTAATGTCTCAATAAATCACATTTTATCTTCTGGGTTCAAAAACATTAAAGTTCAGGGAAAAGTTTTACACAAAGTCAAATAAATCTAAAGCAGAAGATATGGAACAAAAAAAGGTTTTAAAATAAATTTACTTTATTAAAAACAGAACAGAACTTTTAAATATTTTAATTTAAACTAAGTTATATTCAGATTAATTCAGTTTTCTACCGTTTGTGCAACAAGTCCTCCCTGTAAAAACAAACAGTTTGAATAAAGTTAGAGCAGTTAAATAAAATTCATCACAGCTTTACATTTCATCTTGAAGAAGTATTTTTCCCTCTGTGTCCTGAGTTTAAACGTGAATTAAAGCCGTTTCAGTTACCCTGAGTCTGCTCTTGTACAGGTATTTGGTCCTCCCAGATGAATCCTTGATCTCCTTGCTGAAGATGAGTGACAGCTCGAACAGGAAGAGGTGTCGGTCCCGCCCCTTTCTGATCAGAGACTTGGGCTCCCAGACCAGGAAGGAGTCCTGCAGGAGGAGCTCCCCCTGGACCTCCAAACCCTCCTCCAGACCTGGCAGGTACATCACACCGGGGACCGTTCATTCAGCTTCCTGCTCCGCCACAATAAAAGCTTTAGAGTGAATGTGTTACCTTCCAACATGCTAACATGCATGGCATCGTTGGCTCTCTTTGGGACACTCAGCATGACGTCCAGGCCTTCCTTTATCTCTCCCTTCCCCTCCTCGCAGCAGGCCAGCAGCTCCTGCAAACATCAACAGGCCCGAGAATCAGGAATCAATCTTTACCAGAAACCACTGAGCTCAGACTAATCCTCCTCTGCAAACAATTATTAGAAATGCAAACATTTTAAAGCAGCTCCTTTTACATGTAAAAAGTAAAACTGTATCTGAAAGCATTAGAAGTTTATTACATTAAGTAAATTATTAGAATCTTAAAATTTTGTCACAGAACTGTGATATTTCTGCTCTGAATCAAGACCTCACGCTACTTTTACTCATATTATAAATATTTTATATTAATCACAGTAAAGTCATTTAAAGTCATGAATATGTGAAGGACTGTATTAGAGAACATGCTGGTGTTTCTGTTGTCTTTTATAAAAGGACCTGTTAGTTTCAGCTGTTTTCTGTGAGTTCTTAGCTTTGGGTCCAGAAATAATTACAGAACTAACATGAAGGAATCATTAATGTCTTTCTGCAGATACTAAAACATTTAATAACTTGCTAAATACTCTGTTGTGATGATGCAGGCTTGTTTGAGTCACTCCACAATCATAGTTCATCTTAAAGTTTGTCAGCTTCTTCAGCTTCATTATGATTACAGCACATATTTAAACTAAAATAACAGCTTTTCTGTGGCTGCAGACAAGCTGTGTTTGACTGAAAAGTAAAAATCCTCTCATCTGTTTTCCAACCTGCACTTCCTGTTTGAAAGAAAGCAGCTGCGGGTTCTGTTACCTTCAGCAGCAGCTGGTACTTGGTGATCCTCTGGACGGGTTTAATTAGAGCCGAGGAGATGGAGTTGGCCAGGCCGTGTCTCCTCTGGACCTCCTGTGTCCAACAAAGAAAGTACGAGTCAGTATTCACCAGAGTGGACGTCCAGTTCTTCCCTCTCGGTTAAATTCTTCACACAAAAGGAGAAGTTTCAGTTCTTCAACGACAGTGACTCACTGGCAAACTTTATTTTTAATCAGAGGTTCTCCACACCCTCCCAGCTCACTAACAGGCTGTCAATCAGAGAGTGACATGTTTATTTGAAACTAAGCACATTTAAAAAGTGCTTATCTGAACAAACAGCAGCAGGGTCAGAGCTACACGAAGCAATAAAAATCAACAGATCTAAAGTGTGTTTTTATTTTTAGTCCCATTGGTTTACATGGAGGGCTTAAAAATTAAACTGCAACCAGCCACTAGAGGGCGCTGCACTTTGCGGCTTCAACTTCCAGCTTCCCATCCTCTCTCTGTGGCTGAAACGTGGCGTGGTAGCAGCTGAGCGTCAACACGAGGGTGGCGGGCGATATGCATTCTGTCAAAGAAAGCTTCTTCTCTGTAACATCCAGCGCTGACACCAGATCGGACTCATCCCTGCTGTTTAATCCAGATTCTGTTTCAGGACGTGATGTAAATCCTCCCATCCCAGAGGCCCATTTTAAACCCCGGACAGCCTGGAAAGCTGTTCGGCCTCGAGCGAGGCTCGACCTGTTAGCTTTAGCTCGATCTGAGCCAGCTGAAGTGAACTTCTGCAGGCTCCCCGGGGTCTTCAACATGTTGAATCTAGTTTTCTTCCAACATGAGAACCAGGAGGGCTAACCTGCTGTTAAATTCAGTCGTGTGGATTTAAAGAACTGCATCAGCTGCTCAAAATCTAAACTAGTACTCAGTAATATAATCTCATTAAATGTTGGGATAATACTAGACCCATTAAATAATCTGACGCCCTACTGAATTATTATTTCCTGTGAGTTTATTAAGGCAACATTTGTCATTTTATACTGTGGTAAACGTCTTTTAGACTGACCTCAAAGAAAGCTACGCCGTGCTGCTGGATCAGTAAACTGGAGTCTGGTTTGTTCCTGCAGTACGTCACGTACATGTGGAACTTATCAGCCTGAAGACACAAACACACACACGTGCACTTTATCTCAGGAAGTAAAACAGGTTTTCATATTCACTGAGCATCCAGCAGACTGCTGCGTTTACCCAGGTAACAAAGCAGTGTCCCACATCTTCAGGAAGCTGCTCGTAGTTCTCCAGTTCCTTCAGGAAAATACTGCAGAGACAGAGAACTGCATTAGAACCACCTGGATCACCACTGATGTACTGCAGTAATAAGATTTATTGAAATGTTTTAGACATCAGATTAATAATGCAGAATACTGGGAAGCAGTTCTGCTACACTCTGGATTTATGCTACAATAAAATATACTGTTCTGAAACTCATAAATGCCCTTTATGTTTCACTTTACATCACATTTATCTAATTATTCATATTAGGCTGTAATCATTGAAAATAATAATATCCTGGATGTTTTCTTTTGTATTTTCACTGCTTTATTTGGTGGTACCTGTTGTGAAACTCGTAGATGTCCTGGATGTTTCCGAACACGATGTCGTCCTTGTTGTTGAGACCAGATGGGACGTCCTCTGAGCCACTGGTCATCTCCCACAGGTACGTCTGCAGCAACATCATTTATTACCATCACAAAGTGCTGTGCAGTACACTGCATGAGGTACTACATGGTGCTGATCAGTGTTTTTTTTCTGCAGCTGTTTGTGTGAAACCATAAATCTTGAGATGCACCTCTATACACTCCTGCAGGTCTCTGACGTAGACTCTCTCTGTCTGAAGGAGCTCAGCCATGATGTACCTGAGCACACACACACACACACAGGTGTTATAAAACGACCACAGTCACGCTGCTGCTAGTGGCACTAACACAAGCGAGACTCACTCCTTCTTGCGGGCGGAGCGTCTCTTCTCATCGCTGACTTGGTGACTCGGGTCAGACAGGTTGACCTCAGGGTCCGAGTCGGACAAACTGTTAGGGATCAGCTCCAGCTCCAAATCCTTATTGTCCTAAATGAGACACCGTACAGTGTTCACTTATCAGAGCCCGACCAACTGCAGTACTTGGATTTTTACAGTTTTGATGCCTGAACTTTTTATTCTTTTAGTTTTCTGAAAATGTCTCCCTCACCTGCGAGCTGCTCCCCAGAGCCGCCTCCAGCAGGTGGCGGTACTGTCCCATCCTGACGGTGAAGTCGCGGTAACGTTTGTCCACCGTGGACACGCAGCGGCGGAGCTCGGTGCGGTGGGCGTGGCCTTTAGCCAGCATGCTCTCAGCCAGCTGGATCAGCAGGTGAACCTTCTCCTGCGTATGCTGAGAGACACGTTGTCATGATCTGTCAGGTTTCATGTTCATTCTGTGACTGATCCTGGTTGAGTTCAGAGTTCAGAATATAAAACTCAACAAACCAACGTAAAGACGACAATGACTCTTTGTTTCTCATCAGATCTTCTTGAACTGAATCCTGCGTTTTCAGGGGTGTAAAGAGATCTTTAGATTAAACGAGCCCCTGTCTCATGACTGGTCTAGTTTATTCATCTGTTATGACAATAATAATAAAAAAACACAAAGGAGTTTCACTCTAATGTCCTGAGAGTCTCGTCCTGTGGAATAAGTGTCTCGTTACGCTCCCACTACATTTCTCATGTTAAAACCAACCTTGGCAGAAATGCAGAACTCTCTGTGTTGGTTTAACAGCTCCTGCGTCTCAGCCATTGTTGCCCCCGGCGACGTATGTGCGGCCAGGTAGTGGTCACCTGACTGCTGCAGCCAATCAAGAGCCTGCGATGAAATCAGAGGCTGTTGGAGACTGTTGTTTCAGGCAAATTAAAGGCAGATTATAGTTATTGTCGTGGCTGATTACACTGCGGATTGTTCTCCTAATCAGTCAGTAAATTGGTCGAAGAAACCTCAAACTATTTACCACAATAAAACCAAAAAAAACAGCAGGTTCTTTTAGACTCAGAGAGGCATCAGTATAATAAAAGTTTAGTTTTTTCTTTTTTTTGTTGATGGAGACGTGTACCTGCTGGGCGTGGCTCTGGAACATCAGGTACTGCTGGCACTGATCCAGTCTACGTTTTTTCAAAGTCCAGAAATGAAGGACTCTGTTTTCTCTCTGGAGCAGCTCACTGAGAATACCTGAGAACAAATACACACCTGATTCAGTTGAAGCACAAAATTAAACCAAGTTAACTGTGGTGTCCCTCAGGGCTCCGTCCTGGTTACACTCACTAACTCTGCAGAACTATAGGTGCATATTTGTGTTCACCTTTGACCTGTTGCTCCGGCACCCTGGAGTGCCCAGTGACCTCAGTGACCCCGGTTACCCCGGAAACGGTGACATTATGGCCAGAGATGTTCGCCATGGTGACGCTGTTGCGATGAATGTATTTGAGGAACACCTCAGCGTTCCTTCGTGCCAGAGTGCATGCCTGTTGCCAAGGGAACAGTTTTATTGATTTCACATTTCAGAATATGGTCGTAAAACCCTGACAGATGGACCAGGATGTGGTGGTTCATCAACCGAACTTTGACCTTCTGTACTTGTCCTACTTGGACTCGGAACATTAGACCTGAACTGAAAGCTGACCTTCAGGAAGGCCTCCTTCTGCTCCATGTGTTTGTTGATGAGCGGCAGCAGCTGCTCGGGCTGCCGCTCTCCTCCTCCACACCAGTCCTCCTCCCTGCGGTACTCCTGCTCCAGACTCTCCAGGACACCACACACCTGAACCACAAACATATCGGCAGGTAGTTGATTGTGTGTGTGCAGCGCCCTCTGTTGACCGGCTGCAGGTGGAGTCAGGTTTACCTGCTGAGATGTCCGGTAGAAGGCAGCGGACGCGTTGACCAGCTTCAGTCTGTCTTCGATCCTCAGCATCAGAGTCTGCCAGTGGAGCGCCACCGTCTGGGCACAAGCCCTCACTGCGTCGGGATCGTAGTGGCCTGACCTGGTGAGGGAGGTCAAAGGTCACAGGACTGGTAGAGTAAACTTACAGCCAACAAATACCTGGGATTGACAGAGTCGATGCAGAAAACTATGAGTTGTTTCTGGTTGAGTAAAAGAGTCAGTTGTATGTAGTTAAATTAGCCAGCTTACATTTTAAAATAAAAATGTTATTAATGCTTCTTACAAATGATAATATGGCTCATATTATGGCTTATACATGTACTATTACTACCAGAAATGTTACATCATACCACAGATTTACTACAACTACAGAGTTTTCTAAAAACAACTGATCCAATCAGAAGAAACTTCTGACTTTATTCAACCATTTAGTCTGAAAACTCAACCCGTTAAAAATGTTTTAAATATACTGTTTGTGCTGCCTTTGAGGCCCATTTTAACCAGATATTCTCTTTCATTGCTTTGCCAATAATAATCAAATTGGTTTACTTCTGAAAATATAAACTGCACTGTTTAAAGGCCATCAAGGCTTTAATCATTTTAAACTTCATCTTCAAGGAAAATGAAACTGTAATCATCTCATTTGGGTGAGCAGACTTCGTGGATTGTCCTGATCCATTTCATGGGGCTCTGATTTCTTGTAATCGATTTTTGTGGTTTTATTTTTAACAATTCTTTTTAAAGATGACAAACCTTTTCAGTTGTCAGTTTTAGCTGAGGTAATTCCATATTTCTTACCCAGAGTTTTAGAAAATCATATTGTTGCTTTTCCTTGTATGTGGGCTTAAAGTTAACTTCTCTTTTTCTGGAACTAAGTGTTGCTTCTTTAGGAGGAACTAAAGGGCAGATCACCAGCGTTGGCGTCTCGTCGCTGGCTTCCTGTTGGTTACAGGGTAGATTTTAAGCTTTTATTGGTGTTTTAGAAGTCTTATTGTCTCTGATCTAAAAGAAAACTGCTATTAGCAATAATTTAGCAGTCCTGATAAGAACTTCTCATAGGCTAGAAACCTCCAAGGAGCCCTTAAAACTCCACTTTTCTCATTGATTTGCCACTTTTATTTTATTGGAGCTGTGGAACTTTTATTTGCTTATAAATAAAGTTGGTATTGGCAACACTGGAAGAGGGATGGTCTCATAAAGCTGCCTTTATATTTGAGGATGCAGTTTTGTGAGCATGCCCCCAGTAACGCCTGTCGAATTATTCAGAACTGTATTTAGGACGATACTTAACGGGGTTCCCTTCCCAGACTTTCATGATCTCCTTTGCTGAGGTGAACAGTCAGATATTTGCATGAATCAGGCAGAAACTTACCTGACCAGCAGCTCCGCTCTCTGCTGCAGAGCCAGGGCCACCTGATGGGTCCTCTGCAGGGAGTCGGCGTGCAGCAGAGCCTGCAAAAAAAACACCATTCTCCAGTTTTATTAAACCAGCTGGAGGAGTCCGAAGGGATGAAACTGTTGTGTGTGTCTGGTTGTCATGGTAACGCGTCTACTATGATGGACTGGCACATCAGCCTCATCCTCGGGATGAAGACGGGCCCACATTTAGACTCACTGACTCAGAAGGATGAACAACTATAACTGGGAAATACTTTTTACTGAATGTAAATTATAAAAACAAGAAAAAACTACTTCTTTATAGGAAAACAATGAGATTTAACTTTTTCTTTTCTGGGATAAAATGCAACTCAAGAAATTGTATCTGATCACTTTTAAAGTATTTTAACCATAACAAGGTTGTAACATTCATAATATTTATTTGAAAAGATTTTTATGTTGCGTATAGTTTGATTTTCATATAATTTTTGTTTGTTTTTGGAGCCACATAAAGGAGTTTATCTTGATAAAGTTGTTTTCTACTTGTAACTAAATCTCTTTAAGGAGATGCATCATCAGCATTGTTCCAATCCTCTTGTTGCTTTGTTTTAATAAGAAATGTGTTTTTTACATTGAAGAAAGAATCAAACCAGAAACGTGGTACATCACATATTAATAATATAACAACATGAAAAACTTTGTTTTTCTTACTACTAAAAATGAGTTTATGGATGAGTTTTTTCTTGTGTTGGTTGAAACTTGTTGAAGTGTGTGTGCAGTGACCTCGATGGCCTGCTGGAGGCGCTCATGCTCCCTCTGCAGCTGCTCGGCTTCAGACAGACAGCTGGAGTTCAACATGCAGGACGACAGCATCACCTCCCCCTCAGAGATCCAACCCAGCACCTGAGACAGACGGACAGACGGACAGGTTGGGAGCGTCGACCTGCGCTCGTGTGTGTGTGTGAGCCCACCTGGATGGAGGCGGTACCTGTTTGACCTGGCTCTGCAGGTGTCTCAGCTGCAGGTTCTGCTCCAGGTGTGTGTGCGTGTGATCCGCAATCTGCTGCAGTTCCTTCTGTTTGTCCTGCAGGAGGCGCTGCAGCTCCTCCACCTGAGAGGAGAGACCTCCCTCCACCTCCGACAGCTCGATGCCTGACACACACACACACACACACACACACTTCAGATCTTCAAAAAAGACACTGCAGCTGGTAAAGTAAGTGATCCAATAACACTGATCATGTGTGTGTCTGCTCTGATGTGTGTTTTCACGTCTGTGTGTGTCTCCATGGCAAATTCAATACGCTGGTTTCCATGGGGACCAGCTGTGTGCTTCAGAGAGCAGTTTCCATAGCAACCATGTCCCCTTTTTCCCCCTCTCCCATTATCCTCTCTGTCCCCCCCCTCCACCTCTAATATCATCAGTGTGTTACTGAACGGTCCAGATAGATGCTTCACTGCTTTCAGCTTTTTATTGTCCTTTAAAATATTCTGCTTGCTTTTATTTTATAGTGTTAAAACGTTACACTGCAGCTGGTTTGAATTAAACCCTTTACCTTCAAATCCTCGTTGAGCCATCTCTCCAGCAGACACCCCACCTGACCAGGTTTCTGTTTCTGGTTTTATGTCTTTGACCAACAGAACCTCTTTTAGGACCATTAGAGTATCCACAACCCTCCTTCACAAAACCATGAAGGACCGTTGGAGCCCACAGAAAGTCCTTAAAGTATCTCCTTGTCTGGACACATTGTGTGTCACTCTGACCTCTTCAGGAACCTTAACAACCCCCAACTCGGATCCTTCAAGTCCACTTAAGGATCCTGAAACCACTAAAAGATTAATGTAACCCATAAAAATGAGATTAAAAATCCTTGAAAGTTCTTCCTTTGAAATCCCAATGAGGCCGAACCTTTGCTCTTAAAACTTTATCAAGACGTCTCTCCAGTCAAACTTAAAATCCTCTTTTTGACGTCATCTGTTGTTTTCTACAATCCTTCTAAGCATTCTTGATGTTGTGCTTGGAACATTTAGCTAAATTTATTATCTTTATTACCTCCATCATCCCTAAAACAGTCTGAGACCTGTTCCTACAGCCCCTCTGGTTTCCTGTGGTGTACCCCTTGGCTCAGTTGTTGGGACCCTGATGTTCAGCTTCATGCTAAATTTAGACCAGCAGCAGGTAGATCTATGACGAACAGTAAGGCTCTCACCTGATGCCTGAACCTCTGACATGTACTGCTGAAGGTCATGACCTTGCTGGATGACCTCATAGATCATATTGTTCATCGCCAGTCTTCGCTCCATGTGCCTGCAGACCAATCAGATCATCAGTAAAAAGTCTACCTTTTTTGATTCAGGAGGATTCGGCACACTGGCCTGCTCACCTGTGAATACGCTGCTGTGCTAACGTTAGCGCCTCGGGGCTAGCCTCCACTAGGCGTGACTGGCTCAGGGCTAGTTTGTCCTGGGCCAGCTGGTCCTGGTTTGTTTCAGCTAGCCGTGGAGACGTTAGCTTCTCACTGGAAAAGTCCTGGGACTGTTTTTGGAGATCCTGTTTCCAGGCATCTATTTCACCTGTCACCTAGAAAAACAAACATATGAACAGAGATTCCAGCTTTGATTCAGTTCAAAGGGAAAATGCATAATTTAAGGGGAAACTAACCTCCAACGTGCACTGATGAAGAATGCGGAACTGTAGGAAGATGTCCAGTCGGATCTTCTTCTGGTGGAAAAGTTCCTCAAGCTGAGCGTGGGACTCCTCCAGCTGCTGTAAGACTGACTCCACGTGGGCCACTGAGCTGCCCTGGGGCCTGAAACAAACATACCCACACATTACTGACGCTAACTGAACCTGGATCCCAGACCTGAACACAAACAGCACCAACCTGGAAAGAGGCGCTCTCCGCAGATTATAAACATCATGCATTGTCTGACTGTCTAGAAAATAAATGCATCTAAACACGTTAACCTGGAAATAAAGACACTTTGCATGTGTTCTCCATAATCCAGACTGGACCCATCAAATCCTTGCACCAAAGCTGAAAACAGATGCATCCACACTCCCTGCTGCTCTCACATACCTTAGATAATCCAGAAATATAACACCTGCAGTCATATTTAATCTGAAAACAAATGCACTTCAAGAATATTATACTTATATAGATTAAACGTTATGCTAAAACATACAAACACAGCTGTTCATAATCTAAAAACCAAAGTGTCCTTCACCTTCAGCATTAGATAAAACTAAAGCAGCCACACAGTCAACATGGCACAACAAATGACCAGAATCGAGATACAAATCCTGAATTTCCAAATGGAAACCAACTAGATTGTTGCCTTTCTTTTCAGTCTTAAGATTGTCATGACTGTGAATCTACACCAAAATAAATCTATAAAAAATGCTTCTATGAACTCAGCATGATCCATAAAACGGTCGACACAAACGATCCTCTCACACCGCACAATTACTCCAAGAGGCAAACTTTAAAGAATGAAAACACAATAAGATCTGGATTTAATTCAAACAGATTCTGTACATAAAACATAAAATAATCTCCCAGATATTCTCTACAGTCTGGACAATAAAACTACTAAAGATTCTCTGAAACCTGAAACAAATGTTTGATATACCTTTACCATCCTCACCCAAATTATTATAAACCAATAATAAACAGTTTTAAAAAAATCAATCAAAACAACTAAACATTTAATCTGAAACACAATAATCATAAAAACAGATATCAAAATATTCACCATAATCTAGAAAAATGCTGAAACAAATTGTACATTTAAATAAAACACATAAAATATTCCATTCAAAAATGGATCAAAAACAAACATCCCCACTAACTAAAGCACACACACCTGACAACACACCACTCAACCTCAATGATCTAGAAAACAAATTTAAACCTGCAGAAACACGTTAATCATGAAAACTATTGGCTCCAAACGTTCTCCATAATGTGAAGAGAAAACACATTTAATAAAACACACCCAGAGATTCATGAATTTATAAGATCCAGATATGAACATAATCTAAAAAAAACCCTTCCAGGCTGCACGTAATCCAGAAAACACAGACAACCACAGATTCTTCAGAGGAGAGAAAACTAAAGAAGATGCACTGAAACAAACCTGAAACTGAATCACTCAGAGTCAAAATATAAAATCTAAACTCGATAATCCAGAGAATATGGAGCAGCACACACACCTTCTACACAACTCACCCTTCGTGATGTGGACTCATGTTTAAACTCAGACACACAGGATTTCTGCAACACTCACACATTAAACACAAACCTGAGGAGAAATCCACACTAAAAAAATGCACTCATGCAATCAAAATAATCCACAAAGCAAAAGAGCTGCAGCGTCGTTTAGAAACTGGCCCCGGATCCTCTAAAAACTAAATAAATGCACAATTTCTGCACACAGATAACCTAGAAAAGAATGCAAACGTTGTGCTAAAATGTAGAAACATTTTCTGTTTGCTGTCCTGCAGCTATGACTCAGAGACAGAATCCCCCTCACGTTCAGTTGGATCCAGAAAATCACACAATCCAGAACCGTCTCGCCCACAGACTATAAACCCAACACGCCCTCACCTCATTTATAATGTAGAGAACAAATTTACAGACACATAATCAAACACACGGCTGCCTGAAGGCCTAAAACAAACACACCCAGAGAAGAGTAGCTCACCGGCTGCCCCTGAGGAGAAATCAAACACACCCTTTCTGCTGCAGCAGCAAACAAACGCACCCACCCTCAGTGGGAGTACCTGAGTTGAAGGATGAGGTCTTCTCCCTCCCTGATGACACTCATCGCAGCTTCCTGTGGGTCAGGGTTAGAGTCGGGGTTAGTGTGAGGGTTAGGGGTCAGAGGTCAGGGGTGTTAGGCTGTTACGATAAGGTTAGACTTCAGGTGAGCGCTCTATGGTGGGCTGGTACCTGCGTGTTGGCCTGCTGCTGCTGCTGCTGGGTGATTAAAGCCTGCAGAGCCTCCACGGTGTCCGGACAAACCAGGAGGTCTGAGGAGAGCTGCTTCTGGAGACCCTCCATCCACACCGAGAGCTGAGGAGGAGGAGGAGGAGGAGGAGGAGGACAAGATTTATGGTCACTGGGGTTTAAAATCAAACCAGTGTTTGGACATACTACAGCTGGGTAAACATGCTGCATTATTCTGCACGGTGAACTGGAGGTTACCTCCTTTGTATGTGTATAAAAAGACACAGCGAGATCCAGCAGCAGCTTCCTCTGTTCGACCCGCTGGATGAAGGCCTGGAACACATGTAAACGATGTCAACAGCACGGCCTCACAGCGTGTAAACAACCTGCCAGCCGTCCTCCGTCTGTCAGGTTACCTGCATGCGGAGCTCCAAGTCTCGAGCTGCCTGGTAGATCTCCTCCTCCTCACACTCTCCAGACTGAGCCAGCTGATCCGCTGCCTCCAGCAGCTTCTCTGCATTAGTGTAAGTGTTCTGAAACACACAGGAAGACCATTAGAGCTGGTTCTGAAAGGGTTCCTCAGCTCTCACAGAATGACGTCTCTTTCCTGGGAAAGTTCAAAGTTCCCCCACGTTACCTGAGCGACTTGCTGGAAGTCATCATGGCGTTTCTGCAGCGCTCGCGCTCGGTGCAGAGACTTCCCCACACCGGTGTGTTTGTTCAGGAAAACCTCTCCGTGCTGCTCCACCCAGTCCAGAACCTGAGAGACGACAGTCTGAATGTAACTCCAGATCTGAATCCAGAGGAAGCTGAATCTGAACATGGATGTAAACCGGGTTTGCATCTATCTGAATCTGTGTATTAATCTAAAGTAGGAAACAAATCTGATTCAACATCAAATCTAGATCTCGACCAGAACAGATTTTGACATAAATCTGAAACTAAAATCTGAATTTGGACCTGAATCTGAATCATATCTGTATTTAAACATAAATCTATGTATATTAAAATGTTAAATTAGGATTAATTGAATAAGATTTAGGATAAAATCTGGATGCGTGTCAAAAATGACTAAATCTAAGTATATTGTATATCTAAATCTAGATCTGAAATATAATTTGGATATCTACATGAATCATAATCTAAATTTAAATTTATTTGCCAGAATCCTAGCTTGCCTTGGATCTTGATGTAAATCTGGACCTGAACTGAAACTGAAATGTAAAAAGGAATCAAGGTCCTGATTTTGATTAAAATTAGATTCTGGATTTTAATGTGAGTCTGAAACAGCAGATGAACCTGAATAATCTGAATGTGGATCCAAATGAGTGTCTGGATTTACATTTTGTTTCTCTCCAACTCTGAATTTAAGCCTCATCTGAATTTGAATCTAGAAGTGAACTTCACCTTTCATCAGTACTTGAATAATTTCAATAGAATCTATGTACAAATTTAGGTCCCTATTTTGGATTTGAACATAAATGTGAAGCTGACCTTCTTGTTCTAAATCCAGGTAGCGGGTCCTACCTGTCTAACATCCTGCTGGAACACGCACAGCTGGAGGCGCTGGTGGAGCCGGAGCTTCCGATGCTGCCAGGCTCCTTCCACCTCGTGGTGACCCTGCTCAGAAACACAAAACTCCACGTCAGTTTGTGTCTCTGCTCCACTTCCGAACTGAGACGGGAGCAGCCTTACCTGCATCACCTGGTGCAGAACTCCCATGATGGTGTGTGTGGCAGCGGTGAAGTCCGGTTTGGTGGTGGACTCATCAGACTCACTCGCCGAGCTTCGCTGCAAGACGTCCAACAAGGCTTTACCGCTCTCACTGACCTGCAGACAGGCGGAACAAGAGAACGGTGGATGTTCCGGTCGGGTAAGAGGCGGGCACGTGGACACAGGTGGGACAACGGACCGGGACGTACCTGTGTGTAGTTGGCAGAAATCTCCTCGTTGAGCTCCTGGTGTTTTTTAACTGCAGCTTCCAGCTCTGCTGTTGCTGACGGCAGAGAGCCCTCCGAGCACATCTTCACCCAACCCTCCACCCGCAGCAGGAACTGGACACACAGACAGACAGACAGACAGACAGACAGGTAAGGAACCGGGGAATGAGAAGAAGACAGCCCTTATTCATTTATACTTTGCTTTGAGTCTTTTAAAATGGTTTTTGATCTCCAGTTTTCTGAAGGTCTTTCACTTTTCTTTGATCTTTGGCTGATTTCTTTTTCCTCATTTAAGTTCAGTTCATGAATCTGAATATTTTCAGACAAATGTTTTTGCCTGTTAAGCCACTTCACTCTGACCTATGAATCATTCAGGCGTAAAAAGCCCTGATAAGTTCTGCCCAGGAGCACTTTCAAAGATTGAAACAAAGTACGGATCCTTGGAAGCAAATTATAAAGAAATTAGAGCTGCACGAAGACTTCTGCACAGCATCGTGGACAGGAACATATATGGTTTGGGTTTCTGATACGGCGGTACCTGCTCTGCCCCTTGGTGAAAGCCGGTTGCCATGGCGAGCGTGTTACTTCGCTCCTCCAGCGTTGTCGTCAGAGACTTCCAGTCTTCCTGTAACCGTGACGACACCATGGCGATCCGCTCTGCTCCATAGTGACCGGCCTCGGCGAGCCTCGCTGCCACAGTCACCACGCTGTCCACGTTCACGCTGCCGTTCTACACAAGCGCACAGACTGGTTGGCGGTGGTCGTTAAAACCAGCAAAAGAACAAAGAGGTTCTGCAGAAACTGACCATGCAGTTGGCGGTGAAGTGCTGGTGTTGTGTTTGGAGGTCAACGGCGTGCTGGTGGTTCTGACCGACTTCTGTCACGCTCTGCATGAAGAGTTCTTTACTGTGAGCGATCCACTCTGACATCTGAGAGCGGACAGGCACAGGCAGATGGATTTACATATGGAAATGCAAAACTTCAGGTAGCATTAGGCAAAGTGATGCAAAGCATGATGTTTTTCCGATGAGCGGAGGGGTTTCAGTTCTTCATTCTGGTTTCCATGAACTCACCTTGGTGGCGTCCTGTTCAAACAGGTGTAGCTGCAGCGCCTGGTCCAAGTGCAGCTTCTTGTCGCTCCAGCTCTGCAGCAGGTGGGTGCGAGCCGCCTGCAGCCGGTCCAGCAGTGATGAAACCTTTGGCACCACGCTCTGGAAGTCTGCCCCTCCTGACAGCCAGGTGCCTCCACCGCCCCCACCCTCATTCGAGCTATCACCATGAGAGTGGCCCAAGCGCATGCGCTGGAGCAAGCTCCTCCCTTCTCGGTCAAGAGTGTCGACTGGAGCGGTGGCGATGGTGTTACGGAGACGATTATGCTCCTCCAGAAGTCTGGAGAACAGAAACCATGGAGGTTAATACACAAATCTGTGTTGGACGGCCAGGAAATCTGGAAGAAAATCAAAGAATTTACTTTCTGGCCTCGTCGACGTCCTGAGGCTCCGGGATGCGGTTCAGCCCGGCCTCCAGCTGCTCCAGCTGGGCCAACAGCTGCATGGCGGCCCCTGAGAACTCTTCCAGACCCAGACGCAGCTCGGTCCATTCCACATGGTCATACTCCAACGAGCCACCAAGATCAGCCGTGAGCTGGGAGGGGTCAACGAGCCGGGACAGACCCTCCACCGACACCAGGCTGGTCTGGAGACAGAAACAGGTTTAGATACCCTAAAGAACTTGGTCATGGTTGTCCTCAGTACTCAAACAGAACTGGACTTCTTTTGTTGGATCATGAAGATGTTTCAGCAGCTTCAGCTCTAATGACTAAGTTACAGCTTGGCCTTTGGGGTGAGAGGTGACACATCTTCAACAACAGTTGTCTTTTAATTCAAACATGTTGTAGAGCTGTTTCAGGTAGGTACATATTAGACGGTACCTCAAAGCTGAGCTTGGCGCTGCCCAGGTTGGTCTTGTGTTTCTGCCAGAAGGTGTCAGGTTTGATGAGCAGCGCTGTGTGGATGTTGGAGGAAAACGACTCCTGCAGTGTCCGCAGCACCGGCTTCACGCTGTCCCACTTACTGCCTCGCATGTCTACAACCACGGTGAATCCACGAGCACGCACATCCTCACTGATGGAAAGTGGAAACAGTCGTCAAACTACCGCCTCTTTCTTTCTCGTTTACCTTTGAGCATCACTTCAGGAACTTCTTCTCTACTTTTGGCAGCTTCTTATGCTGGTTTTCTGTAAAGAAACCATGAAAACTCTTCATGCATGTTTAATAAGAGAGGGTTGTACCTCGGTATAGTTGACAAGTAGGTGACCAGTCGACTGAGATCTTCCTGTTTTATTCGATCATGATTGGTCCTGGCTGGAAAGGTCAGTATTGGGCCACCTCGTTTGTCCCGTCCACCTGGAAATCACATCGGATGGTTACTTAAACTTACCTCAGGATGAAAATAAGATGAAACTTCCAGGAACGGTTTTTGTTTTACCCGACACAAAGGCCACTTTTTCTCTGAGCACCGTCAGCACATCGACCGCCCGGACAGAGTCTGCTTTCCCAGAACCTGAAAGACAGACGTCAGAGATCTTAGCTCCCGGTTGTTGTCTGGGTCAGGTCTACATGTGACGGTACTGAAACACTTTTCTTTTGCTCTAAGGCCTGTTTACAAACCAACTTAATAAGAATTCCCCTGATGCTCATTTTTATGGCATATCAAAAGCAAAGAAGCGTGGACTAAAACTGTTCGATTGCAGTATTTCAATAAGCTGACTTACTAGTACCACAAAGAGTTGCTTTTTAGAGCACATTAGAATTCATTCAAAAATGAAAGAAGTCTTTAAAACAGCTAAAAGTCCAACAAAACAGTAGAAAATGAACAAATAGTGCCTGCTATTTATTATAGACGGGGCAATGAGAAGACAAATTAGGATCTTTCAGAAAATAAATTCTCCAAGGCCATTGTTGAAAGAAAAAATTATTCCAGCTTCTCCGGTTTATTCAGTTTGGTAGTTTTTGTGTAATATTGCTAACAAACATTCAAACTCATTATTAGCTTGGCAGAAGTAATAAATGCAGGTTGCTGCTTCATGTGTAACCTAGGTTAGTCTGCCATTTACTGAACAAACATGTTAGTTTCTGGAGCCTAAACCAGTTAATGGAAACCAGTCTGGGTCACGTCGTGTTCAGTAACGAGTCAAATGTTATTGGCTAAAGTGATGGAAACACAACTTGGGGAGCTCACACGCTCAGCAACAACAAAAAAATCAATTAGGAAGCTATTCTGTAAAAATATTAAATTTTTGTTTTGGTTTGGAGAAAAAGAGAAGAAACAACCAACAAACCAGCTGATGTTAGTCATTATTTCAGGTTATATGAAGTTCATTAAGTTAGAGAATAAAACAAACAGATGCAGGAGCTGAAGGACATTTGAATCAATCAGATGAACCCTTTCAGCTCAGACACTGAGTGTGTGTGAATGTGTGTGTTGTATCCATTTGAGAACCATTTAAAACTTTAAACCCTGGAACATGTTTGCTGGACTGGCCTGAAAATGCTAATTTTCGGGTTCTGACTCGGTTTAAAGCTCAGTTTTAAACAGATTTAGGACTCTGATGGTTTAAAGTCAACATGGAGGGAGTAGGGAGTACACACAGGATCCCCACAAAGATAGATGTGTGTGTGTGTGTGGGTGTGTGTTTCAGACTGGGTTCCCATATGTGTCAGCTCATCCTGCTCAGCAGGAGGAAGCTAATCCAGCACACACACACACTGAGGACATTAAACGCCTCACATTAGCAGGCGGACAAGCAGAGATAACCCTCAGAGAGAAAACCTACAAACAAGAAGGAGAAGTGGAACATTTATCCAGCCAGAGCTCTCCACAGGCCTCTGGTTCTGTCTCCTCCAGGTTCAGATTGACTACATCTTTGATCTCAGAACAAAACCAGAAACCTTCAAACACACAAAGTGGAAACGACCTTGAAACGCACGTGGTTTGAAGTGTCATTATTTAAAACAGGATGCGCCGAGGGAAAGTGGAACTTTGTCACACAGACACATGAAGTATTTTTTGTTAGAAAACTCTAATTTACATTTGAAACAATCATTGGGAAACATCTTTGAAGTCTTCCTATTGAACAAAAAAAACCCGTAAACATGTTTTGGACGTTTTTATGTCAGACCGTGTTTGTCCAGCTGTTGGTCAGTTTTAATAAAGGTGAGACCTCATCTGATGGTCTTCTTCTGCTGTTGGAGAAAGAAAAAGCTTACGTGATCCGTTAGCGCTCAGAGTATGTGTTGGGGAGGATTCTCAGCTACTACCACGCCAAATTTTAGCTCAGTATCTGTAAAAATGTGTGAGTTGTAGCCATTTCTGTTTGCTAAGGTCTTTAGCTGTGGCTGCCATCTTGAATCAGTCAATCATCTACAGATGTACATCCAGTGATTACTCAGTTTGCTATCAGATGTGCAAACGAACACGCTTTCAAGAAATTACATGATCACCCACCCTTCATGGAGGCAGGCAGGAACAACAGAGCTGCTAACTTTAAATCTGCAGCCATTAAATTAATGAATTATTGACACTGTGTGCAATCTGATCAATAAAACAAAGTCAAGATGTCAATTTTTGCTCTGAAAAGCAAAAACATAAAACGCTCTTTGAGTTGTTGGATTAAATGCATGTTTAAAACACTCCCACACTGGCTTTACTTAAAAATGAGGCCGTTTGCATCTTTTTATGCAGTCTGTTTGCTCTTTTCCAGTGGTTGATGGATTTGTCTTAAATGTTTTATCTAACAGCAGGCCTCTCAGTTTCTGTCCTGCTGGTTGTTATTTTTACCAAAATGAAGGAACGTCACCACCTCCCTCTGAATACTGTCGTTTAAAGCGCTTCACTCGATTATCACATAGACTAATAACGTGAGACTGAGACAATAGTCATGTCTTCATTGTCTTTTATGGACAAACTTTTCTGTGTTTAAAATTTGATAAAAACCTTTGGTGAAAATCCAAAGAAAGGGACGTTTCTGTTGACCCCTGAGCCTCTCTTCTCGTCACCAACAGCACCAGTGGAGTGTGGTGTCTTTACTCATTTACTTATGTAGCCTTTGAATGAAAGTGGTGTGGGAGGCAGAGCTGAAGCACAGCAGAGAGGGACAGGAAGTGGCCTGCAAGTTGTTTAAATTCAGAAAAGCTTCTGGGAAGGGTCAAAGGTCATTCCCAAGCTATAAGACAGCTGCCAATCTTCTCAGGAGTGGACATCCCATCAAATTCACCCTGAAGGTCAGACTGTGCAGTGCTCAGAGAAATGAGCTCCACCTCTGACTCTACAGGCCTCAGTTAGCAGGTTAAAGGTCAAAGGTTAAAGGCTCTTCTCTATAAAACCAACATGGCAGCACGACTTAGGTTCATCTGAAGGAACCAGAAGACTTCTGGACCAGAACCAGACCAGAGGACAGATGTTTACCCAGAATGCACTGCAGCTGTCAGCACGGTGGTGGAGGACTAATGGTTTGGGCTGATTCTGGAGTCAGATGTGAGGCCATCTGTCCAACAAACAGGACAATGATCCCAAACACAGCAGAACGGTCCAGAACCAGAACCAGAACCTCAGAGAGCTGAGCAGAAACCAATGAGCTGAAGCAACGCTGGAAAGAAGAGTGGGCCACAACTCCTCCACAACCATCAGAGACAAACAGAACCCACTGAGAGTTCTGCTGCTGGAGAAGGTTCTGTTGTTTGTTTTTGTTAACTTGAGGTTAAATCCTTTTAGAACCTGTTTATTATGTCCTGAAACAGGGAACCTGAAAGAAGGTTGTCTTTCTTTTTCACCTGAGCTGCAATAACTACAGCTAACAGTCAGAGATCCTGATCACTTTCTGAGATTCTACAGTTCCAGCTTCTCAGACAGAACTGAAGAGTTTTTATTGATTAAATAAGTTTCCCTCCAGACAAACCAAACATTTTCAGATGTTAATTTGAGCTTTGTCTCTTTTTCCTCTTTTAAACAATCAAGCTGTTGATTACTGATTAATTGGATTTTTTCAGCCTTTTAGAAAGTCTCCTTTTGTTTGGGGATCAGGTCTTTAACTGAAGACCAGGTTCCAGCACTAAACAGAAATATTTCTGTGTATTTACTGTCTGGAAATGGGTTTTATTTCTGTGACAAATTTTCAATAAAAACTCTGAGAGCAGGCAGTTCTTCATCCCAGCTGGTAACCGAGTTAAACTCCTCGCTCTTGCGTCCCACCATCCGCTCTTTGCTGCGTGAATTAGCCGAACAAAAGAGATGATGAATGCTTGTTTCCTGTGCAGATCCCACAGACGTGTTGGAGTGCTGTTAATATCCAGCAGAAGCTAACCGTCTGCAGCCGCTGATGACTGACTGGTGGGTGTTGGTAATCTGCTGGAGTGTAAACAGCATGTTCACACTGCCCCGGGCTGTCAGGATCCGATTGATCCTCGATCAGCTGCCAATCAGGTAGCGTTGGAGAAGGGACTTCCTTTCACCTCCGTGAACAAAACCCTCTCTCTGTGAGTCAGAGTAAAGCCGAAAATAGAAGCTGCTCAGAGCTGATGAAAAGCCTTCGGAGAAACTTGCTGTCAGCCTGTCAGGACTCATCAAACTGATTATGCAACAAAAACTAATGAATACATTCCACCACAATGTCCTCAGAGTCTCTAAAATGTCAGCCTGGAGGATATAAAGACTCATGTAAGGCCCGAAACAACGAGCAGAACTCCTGGACCTGAAACGTGTCTCTGCTGCCGTTTGAACGTTAGGACATTTTCACCGCCACTCTGGACATGAATGTTTAGATGTCAGCAGTAAAATAAACCATTCTGACCTAATTACATGTCTCTTTCAGTTTAAAAGCTCACTAACTGCTGTGCAAAAACTCATAATAATCACCAAAAAGAGACACCTCCTTCACAATAAAAGACTAAGCGTCTTTACATCAAATATTCCAGCTAAACTGTTTTATGTCACTGTGTTTCTTCAGCTCCTTCACAATAAAGGCACTTCAGCTCCTTCACAGGTGAAGTTCGTCAGTTTCGGCTTCGGTACACTGTTTTTGTTGCAAAGCAGATGGAGAGCTTTTAATTTGAAACAAAGTGTTTTTTAAAGCAAACATTTGTTTCTGATCCACATTAAAACAACCTAAAGTTACTTTATTGTGAAAAAGTTAAAAATAAAAATAATTTATCTACTTTACAATAAATATCCCTCAGGTGTTTCACGTTGTGAGGGACAGTAAGCTCCCCTTCATCTTCTTTGTTTTTCAAAATAAAAGGCCCTGGGTTGTTGAGCTGCTAGGTTCCTCCAGCTATGTAAAATCCCTCAGTGGGTTTACAGCAAAAGTCTCTGGCCTTTCTGGTGCTTTAAGATTAAAATCTGTCTGATTTTTCACAATAAAAGCCCTTCAGTCATTTCACAGCATCATAATATTTTCTGTAAATAATATATGGCTGCAAACCAATAAAATGCAAGAAGAAACACCTTTAGAAGGAACCTGTTTGAAAATCCGGTCCACAGTTTGTCTGTCAGGGGTTTTTGGATCTGTTGGACCCCAGGAACCGTTCCTGGATGATGGTCCGGTCTTCCAACAGTTCTGTTCATGGTTGAGTTTGTTTCTCATTAATTGTTAATAGTTTGATCCTGTAACATTAAAGTGGTACAAGATGAATCCAGTTCCTTTGTCCTATGATGCTCAGATGCTCAGATGCTCAGTGCTGCTGAAACATCTGATTCTGGATCAGGTTTGGACAGTGCAAACATTAAACCACCTCTGGATGGACAGCAGAGACATTTGGACTCATAAAACACTTTTAGTCCTCCAGCCATGAGGCTTAAAAGGTTTCTAATCAGATGTTACTGTGAGCCGCAGAAACAGGCCTGTTTTTAATTAAACAACATGAAATAACTTTGTAAAAAAACAATATTTTAAAGCTGAACTTTTTATTGTTTTGTAGTCAGTTTAGATGAAAAGAAAAGCAGTAAAAAGCTTGTCTGAAACATTTCCCTTTCTGGAACCCATCCCTGTTAATTATCACACATTTTAATGATAAATTGGTCAAATTGCTGCTTGTTCAGGTAAATGTTTGTTTTCTTTGTGAAAGTCAGATGAAAATCTGTGTTTTGGGAAAACGTAACCTCTCATTCCTTCATATGTTCATGCATTTCTGTTAGAGAGAAACAGCTCTCCACTGCAGGAATCATAAAACTTTCAGCATTTTATAGCCCAGCAAGTAATCAATTAATGAGGAAATTAGAAAAAGGATCATTCAGCTGTGAAAGTAACTGTTGGCTCCTGCCTGGAACACAAAGAAAAGCAGATTTGAGTCGTTTGTTTCATAAATAAAATGTCTGCTGATTGGAACCTGCAGTTAACTTTAGTTTCTTATGCTAAAATAAAATCCTGTGGGAGTTTTTTTTATTGTTATCTCAACTCTGATCAAACATGAAGGTGATGAGCTCAGCTCTGATAAATCAAACACTCTGGACCCAAACGGGCCCAGTTCGGGGCCCCTGCAGGTGTTGGGGCCCCGGCCAGCAGTTGGACCCCACCTGCAGGTTCTGCAGCACCGCTGGAGTGTTTTATAGAAATATGAATACACACCACATTACATCACACACGTTCAAAGAGCCAGCAGGCCTTCCCACCATCCTCCACCCCCAGCACACACACACACACACACACACACACACACACACTGCTGGACAGTGATGCTGACACATTCACACACACACACTGATAGTAGCATATAGAGCACACACACACACACACCGTCAATGGGCGGATGTTGATGTATCATGGCGACAGCAGCTCCCACCACACACTCACTTACACGCACGCGCTCACACACTCACACCCCACCTGCCGTCGCCAGGCCGTCCGGGCCCGGTTCTCCTCCTCCATCCGCCGTATTCATCCTCCCTCCTCCTCCCCCTCCTCCTCCTCCTCCTCGCGCTCTCTCCTCCGTTATGTGCCGTCGGTCGCTCCGCTCCTCGCGCCTCCTCCCTGCCTACCCGTGCATCCCCGCAGCTTCACATCAGATCGGGTCGGTACCAGCAGCAGGCTCCGGGGCGGGCGGTGCACCGTCGGATGTGTTCCCCTCCTCCCGGTACCGATCAGGCCGTCACTGCTGCATCCTCCTCGGCTCTGCCTCGAGCGTCCGTCCGTCCTCCTCCTCCTTCTCCTCCTCCTCCTCCGCTGCTGCTGTTCTTACGGTACCGTGATCCCGCGCGGCATCACGTCACCGTTACTGTTCCCGTTACCGGTACCGTTACCGCGGAGCCCACACAGCCCGGGTATTCCCCCTCCGTTCGTCCCGCCGCCGGTCCGGCCAGCGCCGCTCCGCCGCTCGGTGGGCTTCAGCACGCAGGCGCACCGGAGACAGAGAGGCGCTGTGCACGAGGAGGGCTGCAGCATCTGCTGCACCGACACACGCACGCGCGCACACACACACACCGCCTCCACCCGTTACTACAAGTTACTGCTGCTGCCGGTACCGTTACTATCAACAAGAGGAGTCTGACGTGATCAGCTGATTAATGACTGCTTTATGTTATGTTATATTATATTATATTATATTATATTATATTATATTATATTATATTATATTATATTATATTATTAATCACTCTGTTCTTTTCCTGTTTTTTTATTTTCCTGTAGGTTTTTTTTTTTTTTAACTTTTGCAGACTTTGTGATACTTTATTAGTTCAAATCTCAAAAACCTTAAGCTCGTTCAGCTTTAGCTGCTGGGACTTTTATACATTTCAAAATATTTAATTTTATTTACATGGAGATCCCTTCATTTCCTTAAAAATCATTGGTCATCATACTGGCTCCATGTTTGTCTTCTTATGCTACTTTTAGATTTTACCTGCTGTTTTTATTCCTTTTAGCTGGCATTTTGCTTATTTTAGCAGTTCAGTCTCAGTTCTCAAATTTCCTGGTTTTTAAATTTCAGCAAACTGACTCAACACTCAGCTTTCACGCTGCATGTTTTACTTCTGTTAATTAAAGGGATTTTTTAATGAATGAAATCAGTTCAAACAGGCTGAGAAACTAATGAATGATCTTTACACTTAAATGCAGTCTCACTTTTTTCTTTTTCTTAAAATAATCACAGAAAACGTGCACTTCAGTGAAGAAATGGGACATTAAGTGACATCAGTGTGGCCCACAGCTGAAGCTGAGGCTGCAGCGCCACCTGGTGGACTAATGTCCCAACAGCAGCCTGAGGCTTCAGGCTGATAGGTCAAAACTGTCAAAACTTCCTAATTTAAGACACTAAATGTGCTGCGGCGTTAAACATGGTTTATAAGGATAGCAACACAATACTTTGGATTTGTAGAATTAGTTGACATTTAAAATTCAGTTTGAAATCAATGAAACTGGTTTAAATTCAAGAGTTTTAAAAATGTTCAGAGGTGCCCATACTTTGCAAGCATTATTTGATTTGAGTTTTATTATTGCTCTTTCTTTATTTTTTCTTTATTTTATTTAAAGAGAACATACACTACACAAAAAAACAAGTTCACAGGTTATCACTAACAAGTAACAAGCAAAAAACAAAGCAAAATGAAACAAACAAAAAAAAAGTAGCCCGTTTGCACTCCTAAAATACTACAAACTGTAAGTTTATTCACAGATCAGAGCAGGGAGCATATGAAACAACACGAGACAAATGTCTATATAAATATATATATATATATATATATATATATATATATATATATATATATATATATATATATATATATATAT
>NC_051452.1:4779164-4810481 GCF_001649575.2 Kryptolebias marmoratus | reverse complement strand
ATAGATAGATAGATAGATAGATAGATAGATAGATAGATAGATAGATAGATAGATAGATAGATAGATAGATAGATAGATAGATAGATAGATAGATATGTTTTAGGTTAGGAGGGGTCTGCTCTGTCGCAGACTCATGACGTCACGTTGCCGTGGAAACAAGTCTTCCGCCTTCCCGTTAGAAACGGTAACTTCTGCCGCTCACCGGCGCTTTATAGCATCTTTTAACGCTCGGTGAACCACCGCAGGTGTTGTTTAACCTGTTAAAGTTTCTTATGACGTCAGCTAACTTTGTTTAACTGTTAGCTAAGACGGAGAACAGCGCTGTTCGAGTTATCAGGTGACGGAGAGAAATGTGCGGGGTTTGAGTCACAGGTGAGGTTCAGCAGACACCAGAAACGAGTTCAACTTTAGCTTTTTATCTGTGCTTTGTTGCAGTTTAAAGTAATAGGAGGCAGGCGGTAAAACTGGTGTTTCTGATAAATCCCATAAATGTTCTCTGATAAATTAATTTGTTGTGAAAGTCATAGTTGGATTTACAGTTAGAATCAGAAATCTCTGGATTATCAGCCTGACTTTGGCGTCTGAATACTGAATCCTCTTTCTTGGTTGTCACAGATTAGTTTGGTTGTAGAAACAAAATGAGAGCCTCTGATCCCTGAAGTTGTCCTTCCCAGTATTTGCAGGACTTGTGTATTTTATTCTGATTTGTGTGTGTCAAGTTAAACCAGAAAATCCGACACTTGATTGTCTTCACTATCTCCACCCAGCTGGCATGCACTTTGCAAGGAATCAAGCGCACCCATCCTTTTGATTGTTCAAGCTCAGCAGCCAAATCCATCAGGTAACCTGGCTCACAGAAAGGATGAATAAAAATGTCACTGAAATGTGTTGTTCCTGCGTCTCTTTGAAGGAAGCAAGCCTGGTCAAGTCTGGGTAAAAGCTGAAGTGGCTTAAGAGAGTGAAAACCTGACGGTGTCTGTCTCTTTCCTCCGGCACAGAGGGCTCACACTTCCTTCTGAAGCTCCTGTGATGGAGGCAGAGGAGGAGGTTCTGATCTCAGAGCTGAAGAGGCAGCTGGAGGATGAAGACCTGAACCCAGAACAGAGGATCAGCTTGCTGAACGACGGTTTAAACAGTGAGACGCTCACCTGTCTGTTTTCTGTCCACTGAGAGAACGTTCTCAGGACGTTCTGTTTGTTCTCGTCCCTCAGAGGTTCTGAACTCAGCGGCTGTGCGGACAAGCAGCAGCTCGTTGGCTCGAGTCAAGTCTGAGCTGTATCACAGCGGTGTCCTGAATCACTGCGTGCAGACGCTCTCTCTGCATCCCAGCAGGCTGCGGGGCAACTGGGGTGCCGCCGCCACGCTCGCTCACCTGACCACGTACGCCTCATCAGGCTGCTGAACACTCACTTTTATTCTTTTTACCAGAAAGTTAAAAAGAAGGGATTTAATTAAATTCTACAATGTTCTAGTCTAATTTTGAATGATTTAATTTAATTTGAATTTTCTTTTTTTTAATGTAGATTATAAATTTATTTAAATGTTTTTGGCTTCTAATTTACTGTTTTAAGTTTTGCAGTTCTTTTTGTGTATTACTGTTTCAATTTTCATCTTTAGAAGTTTATTTAGTCTAATTATCACCCACTGCTGAAGGTGGACAACAGTTTGTGTGTTAGCAAAATATCTCATGAACCACTGGACAGATTTAAATTAAACTTTAAGGAAACAGTTATTGGATGAAGCCAATTCAAGATTCCTGCTGCGTCAAATCTACGGTTTGACCAAAACGGCTACAACTTTGTCATTTCTCAACACAAGATGATCTTAGTTTAAAACTCTGTCATAAATGGCGGCGGGCGATATGCTAGGCCTTTAATGTTATGGAAGCAGCTTCATGGTTTTTTTGTAAACAGAAGTTTTGTTTAACCACCAGCCTTAACGTTCTTGCATTTGCACCTTCAGTTCCTGTTGTGTGGGGGTGGAGCCAGGCAGTCGGTCCGAGGCCTTTCATAGGCTGTTCCTGCCGTCAGTCATAGACGGCCTGCTGCCATTGGCCTGTCAGCTGATGAGCCGAGCCGAGGTGAGGAGCAGAGTTGGATGAAGGTTTCTGTCAAGTTTCAGTCAGACTGTGGCTGTAACTCTACTGTCTGTCTGCCTTTGTCTGCCTGCTTCCCTGTCTGTCTGTCTGCCTCCCTCCCTGTCTGTCTGCTTCCCTGTCTGTCTGTCTGCCTCCCTCCCTGTCTGTCTGCTTCCCTGTCTGTCTGTCTGCCTCCCTCCCTGTCTGTCTGTCTGTCTGTCTGCTTCCCTCTCTTTCTGCCTCCCTCTCTTTCTGCCTGCCTGTCTGTCTGTCTGTCTGTCTGTCTGTCTGTCTGCCTGTCTGCCTGTCTGTCTGTCTGCCTCCCTCTCTTTCTGCCTGCCTGCCTGCCTACCTGCCTGTCTGTCTGCCTGCTTCCCTGCCTGCCTGTCTGTCTGCCAGTGTTCGTCTCTCCTCAGGAAGGTGATGGATTCAGTCGGCTGGCTGCTCTCAGCTCACTCCGGCCTCACAGCTCAGGGTCAGCACCAACCCCAGATTCATCCGCCTGTGAAAGTAGTCCCGTAACTCATTTTTAACACTAAGATAAAACAAACGTTTAAATTTCCTTCACTTCCTGTCTGTCTGCAGTCCTCAGCTCGGTCCACTACGAACAGATCCAGATGTGTGATGACATCACTGTGTCTCTGCTCTGCATCCAGATGTGGATTCAGATCTGCACAGTCAGCAGGTGACAACACATCCTGATCACTGTTTATAGATTCTTTTATCTGAATAAAATAAAACAAAGTTCACAAATAAACAGTGACACCTTGTAGACATCCTAAAAAGTTATCTTGAAACTTTAAATTTGTTTTAAAATGCAAACCTAAAAGTCAGAATAGTTTTAAAATACTAAAATTATACTTTTACAGCTGTTTTAATGCAAAAAGTAATGACTCATATTTTATTATATAAATGATAAGAAATTAAGCATTCATAATTTATAAAGTTAAGTAAGAGGGGATTCTGATTGTGTAGGATTTATTTATTTTTGTGCAAAGTTTGTCTGAACTTATTACCTAAAACTCAGGAGAATCAAAACTCTGGTTTTTATGTCTTTGACTGCTGCTTATAAAATTATCTCTTTTTATGAGCCAAGAAAAAAGCCTTTCTTCTCCAGCTCAGATTTAAAATAAATAAATAAATCATCTTCATCCTCCTCTGCTCCTAAAGATCGCTTTGATCATCCTTCGTTCTCTGCATCTCTTAAATATGACCAGAAATGTCCCTGCAGACAAATGCACACTCAGATCAGCGTTCATGGAAACAAACTGCAGCTGTCGCTGCAGCTCTTGTTCACAGGGGACCAAAATTTGTCACCAAACGAAACATTTTGCAAGATAATTCCTCTGAATGCTTTCGGCCCCCTCACCAGAAGCACTGGGGTTCAGGAATAAGCTGAAGAGCGTGACGACCGCTGAGAGAACAATCAGCTGGAATCTGTGGGACACAGATGCTGTAGGTGCTGCAGGTCCTGCAGGTCCTGTAGGTCCTGTCCTCAAAGACCACACCCACAGGGTCCAAACCGATGTTCTGAAACCAGAACCCTGACGACAGATGAGATGTTTGTTGTTCTCTGTCTGCAGGAACTTCCTCTCTGATCTGAGCAACGAGTCTGTCCTGCTGCTGCTCAACGAGGCCGTTGGCCAGTTAGCTCTTAGCTCCGACTCTGCAGTGGGCGGAGCCTCCATCACACTAATGCTTCTCATGGCAAAGCAGTTGGGGTGCCGCTTCCAGCCCCTCCTGCTCAAATTCAAAGGTCAGAGGTCACAAGAGTAGACCTGGGACAGGTGAAAACTGTGACTGAGAGGTCAGAGGTGATTTTGTGTCTCTGCAGGTTTGGACAGTTTGCTCGAGAAGGACTGGAGGGGGCGGGGCTTCGACCAGGACATAGACCAGCTGATTGCAATCATCCAATCAGAGCAAAGCGAGAGCAGCCAGACGGAGGTTTGTTTCACCTCCTTTAATAAACAAGTGAAACCTAAAAAATGTTAAAATTATTAATAATAATCTGCTTATTTTTTCAAAGAACTTTGCTGTTCTGTTTTATAAAATACAACAATATATTTTTATGTAAATGCTGCTGTGTCTGTGTTTGAAGGTGCAGACTGAGCGCGTGCGAGCGGCGTGCGTGATCCAAGCGGCGTGGAGGTCGTATCGGACCCGGCGCAGAGTGAAGAGTCTGAACAGAGCAGCCAGCGCTCTGCAGAGGAGATACAGGTAAGAGCTTCCTGCTGCAGACAGAGGTTATTAAAACGTCTGTAACAGAGCCAATCAGCACCGAGGAACGACAGCCACAGCACATCTGAAATTATATAACATAACTTAAATAAAATAACATTTATTTATAACATAGTTCAACACAAAGAGACAAAGAGTTAACATTTGATTTCTTCTTTAACTGATCCACAAGAACACGTTTCAGTTGAACAACTTTTTATTCTGGAGACTTTCATGTTTGAAAGTTATATTCAGGTGTGTGTGTGTGTGTGTGTGTGTGTGTGTGTGTGTGGGTGTCCGTCAGGGCTCGGAGGAGGCGGCAGCATGAGCAGAAGGAGGCGCAGCAGTGGGAGGCGGAGCTCAGGTATCAGGTAAATATCAGTGAGGAGAAAAATACAGACGAGTTTCTGTTTCTTCATCATGTCTGTCAGAAAAATAAGTATTTTATTTGTCTTAATGTCAGACACATTCAGATTTATTATTTAATCATATTCAAGCTGAAATTTACAAAAGAGCTAAAAAATTTAAAACTTATTAAACTTTATATTTAATGTTTTTGTCTGATATTAGGTCCTTTTAACTCAGTGAAACTATCATTTTATAAAAGTTGTTATAGAGGAAGGAAATACTTTAATGACTGGAAATGTTTTTTTTTAAAGTCATTACATCACTGTCAGCTGTGCATTTCATGATTATTTGGGACATTAGTTTGAATCAAAATAAAGAAAAGTAAAAATCGACCTGTTTTAGGTCATAAATACATGTGAACCGGTTTCAGTGGCGTGTTTTTTCTGTGCTTTGTTCCGCTCCTCTCATCAGCAGGTTGTTTGAGTGTAAACTGATTGTGTTGTAGGTGTGTTTGAGGCGGCGGCAGGCCAGGAGGCAGTTCCACCAGAAACAGAGACAACTGCTGCAGCTGCTCCCTCCTGGTAAAAACTCTTCCCATTTCATCTTTTCTTTACAGCGAATCTTTGCGTTTGAAACAACAGGGAGAGAAACACGACTGCTCTCTGTAAATCTGTTTGGATTTATTTTGTTCCACAGAATCCATTATTGCAGCTTTATTATGTGATCCTGCAGCAGCTGTTAGGTCAAAACAAGAAGGAAAAACTCATCAACCTGCTTTTGTTCTGGTTGGTTCGATTAATGTTCATGTCTGTAACAGAAGAATAAAAATACATTGATTTAACTCATTTAGTCTCTTCCTAAATAGATATTAAAAATAATAAACCTTAATGTTTCAGATGTTATCACAGGGTTTCTGCAGTCTTAAAAAGTCTTCAGAAGTCTTAAATTTAGTTTCAGTGTAATAGGGCCAGATTTTTATTTAATTTTTTTTGCTCTTAAAATATTTTTAGTTACGTTTTAAATGTGAACTTTTGTGTATTCAATGGTTCTGTGTGTCTGTAGTTCTGTCTGAGGAGATGTTATTAACAAAACTACAGCTCCCATCATGCAGCAGTCCGGTCAGGAGGAATGTACTGACGGACTGCTTGAGAAAACATCCAGCTGCTCCTGAACCTCCTTTGTTGTTTGTGTGTGTGTGTGTGTGTGTGTTCAGAGCAGGTGCAGATGTACCTGCAGGAGTGTGAGCGCAGAGCGGCCGTGGTGATCCAGAGCTTCTGGAGAGGCTTCAGAGACAGAAGATACTACAACAACACACTGCGAGACACTCTGAGACAGAAACACACACAGCAGCAGGCTGCCAGGACACTGCAGAGAGCTGTAAACACACACACACACACTCATTAAATCCGTCCTGCTGGTTGTTAAAACACCCTTCTTTCTGGCTGCTTCTTCAGGTGCGCCGATTTCTAGAAAAGCGTCGGGCAGCAAAGGCCCTGCCCCTCGCCCCACTCTGGATTGGTCAGGAGGGCTTGACGGACAGCCAGAGGGCGGAGCTAAAACAACAGGTGGAGGAGTACATTTCTGCACACCGGGTGAGAGGATTTATTCCAACAAACCATCATCACCTGTGTGTTTGGATGTCACTGATCAGGTGTGTGTGTGTGTGTGTGTGTGCAGTCGTCACGTGTGTCTCCGGAGGAGTGTGCGGCGCTCCATGAGGAGGTGCAGCAGCTGCTGCAGGCGGAGCTGCAGAGAGGAGAACAGCAGAGGAGGGAGGAGCAGCATGTGGAGACCCTGCTGGCGTATACACACACCCAGCTGGAGCTACTGCAGGGTAACACACACACACACACACTGTGTGATCATGTGACAGTTCTTTATCCTTTGAGTTCAAGCAGACACTCTCTTGTCGTCTTTTAAAGTAATATTTATCAGTAGTTCTCCAGGTTTTTTTGTTAACGTTGGCTGCTAAACAAAAAGAGAGAAATGAAATGTACAGCTCAGTCCTGGAGGTTGCACATCTGGATCCAGCTGTTGTTTTAGTTTTTTGAGAGATCAGCGATTAATGATCGTCTGGCCCCTACAGATGCCCCGGCCCTGTCGGTTGTCACGGTGACGCAGGCCGAGTCCTTCCTGAGCTCGTCGGCTTCCATCTCCGCTCGAGCGCGCAGCGCCCACAGCGCCGTGCTGCAGGCGAGCCGGCTGCCCTGGTGGAGGACTCTGGGAGAGCCGGACACCAGCTGGGGGTCAGGCCCCGCCCACCTGCAGGACCTGGAGGCGGAGCTTGGAGGACTTTTTATAGGAGGGTCAGCAGAAGTCAGCGGACATGCTGAGGTAGACGGACTGAAGCTGTGAGCTAGAAACTGATCAGAGTTGAACTTTCTTAGACTTGTATCTGTTGTCTCAGGACAAAGCTGGAAACGAGACATTATTCAATCATCTGTTTTTCAGACTTCCATGTTAGATGTTCTGTACAGCTCAGACACGGAGGTCTTTGTGTTAAATGGATCAAATACTGACAATAAATAGGCTGTTTATTTTACATGCAGTCATTTATTATTTTATTAACCATGTGAGAACGTTTCATCCGTCCATTTTCTGTACCTTTGTGTTTTGTTTGTCCCATCTGAGCTTCTGTAGAAACCTATGAGCACAACAGAGACGAGCGACCCACGGTGTTTTTGGATTTAAATAACTTTGATAAAAGGTTCCTCTCAGCGTCTCACTCTGGACCTGAAAGACAAATTAATCTTTTATTTGTTGAAGCAGCTCTTTAAGCTCCCTGTGAGAGGTGGATTCAGGTGGTGGAGCACATCCTGGGTGCAGATTTGATCGTTTTTGTTGCAGTTCCCTTTAAGATCCATCAGAGGGCGCTGCTTCTGCACCCCAGCAGAGTGATGAAGAGGAGGAGATTTCTCTCATCGAACTTTAATGTGAAAAACGTCTGTGGACACTGCGTGGCGTGATGTGTGAGGCAGCGCTGTAAGTAGAGCAGAGGATCGATCCCATCCATCGGTTATTGATTGGAGCTGCAGGCCGGCAGAGGCTCAGCAGATGTTATATAAGCAGCTGCTGATCTGCGTGTTGGAGGGAAACGGCTGCAGGAGACCAGCAGGTAGGAGCTCACTTTCAACAAATCTTAACTTAATAAAGCTTCTGAGCTGCTGTTTAATTCAGTTTTACTGATGGAAAGTTGTAAAAGTTGTCTCTATTTCTGTTTTTACTGTAAGCAAGCTTTAACTCAGCAGATACATCTAAACTGATTTATAGTCGAGTTTTTATTGTAATTTGAAGTTAACTGCGTGATGTTCAGTCCTGAAAAAATAATTTTTTTTTCAAGAGTAAATAGTTGTTCTTCAGTCCTTTTTTTGCAGCACAGTGTAAAATTCAATCTAATGGTAATAATTTTGATAAATTGTGTTAGTTTTATTTTTCTTTCATCTTTGTCATAAACAGCTAATATCACCTGGAAATAAATTCTTTTGTTCAGATTATTTTCCTTTTTGTCTTGTGTAAGGAGTATTAAATTCAGTTTACACTTCAGGAATTTTGATATTTTTGTGTTAAAATGCAATTCATGTTTTTTAATAATTGTTTGTTTAAATATATTTTACAAATTCCTGCTTAAATGCACAGAAGAATCTGTTGAAGTTACTGTTAACAACAAAATTAATATTTTTTTATGTTCAAAACTACTTTCCTAAACAAAGAACGTGGATAAATTAGTTTCTGTTTTAATATCTTGTATTTTTCCAGTATTTTCACGTTTTTTAGGAAGTCCTGATTAAAACCCGTTGCGTGCTGAGAAGTTTTGAATAAACGTGACCACTGTGTTGGGAGGTGCAGACAGGAGCTGCAGGAGTTAATGTTCAGAAGAATGTGGTTTTAACTTCAGTCCCTCCTTCCTCCTCCTCCTCTCAGGGTGACTCGGAGTCGAAGATGCCGGGAACTCTCCACAGCTTTCCCAGCATGCCGCGGGGGGTGACCATGCCGTCCCTGTTCAGCTCCCTGCCCCGAGGCGTCAACCCTCCCAGCCTGCCCCGAGGCGTCACCATGCCCACCCTGCCCAGCTTTCCCAGCATCCCCCGGGGCGTCACCATACCCGGCCTGCCAGCCGTCCCCGAGGCTCCTCGACGGCTGCTTCAGGACTGCTGCTCCGTGCTCGACCACCAGACCTCCGGAGGTAAACCCACCAACAGTTTCTCCTCGGAGGTTAGGGGGCTCCTTTCTGTCCGAATGTCAGAGGTGGTCGTAACAGCTGTAAGATGCTTTATTTATGTTCAGGAAAAGTAAAACCACTTGGTGAGGTTTTGGGTTTACATCATTACGGTTTAACAAGAGTTAAAAATGTAACAATGTTTTTGAAGGACAACATTTTTCCCACTCCCGTAGTTCCAGCTCCGTTTCTGCTGGAAAGGTGAATAAATCCAGAGCAGATTACTGAACGCTGAGCTGCTGCACATGGCCCAGACACACACAGACCCAGTGAGATCATTAATTCCCCAATCTGCTGTAACAAACTCATTAACGAGCTGGACTAAAAACCCACCAGTTGGGTTAAACTCAGCTTCAGCAGCTGGAGATTCAAGATTTATATCTGGCAGGATGATGGCGAGTGAAAGTGGGTGGAGCTTAGGCTGCGTGTGTGTGTGGGGTGGGGATTAACTATGAATTTGTGTGTGATAGATGTAACTGTGAGCCAAAACAGTCGTCTTCATGTACGGTAAGAAAATATTCGTTATTTAGAAACTTCTTTCTTGTAGTTGTCAGTGTTTGATTTGATTTTGAGAAATCTGTCAAATTAAAACCATGTGTGTTCAATCAGTCCATTATTCTGTGGATCTGTGTGTGTGTGTGTGAGCAGTTTTAGGAGAAGCGTCTGAGATCTTCTCAGAATGTGGATGGCAGCAGAGCTCCACCTCTTTACTGTTGGTTTAAAAACTCATACCTTCAGAAATCACACAGATATCCGTCTTATGTTCTAAAACCCAGAACCACGGTTCTGTCCAGTGACAGCGCAGGTTTGGAAGGACTTCTGCAGGTCTTCTGCAGGATGGTGTTGTTCAGGATGGTTCCCTCACTGATCTGCTGTTTGATGTGTGGATATTTATCAACTAAATCTGACCACCAGCTGCTGTTACTGCAGGTCTGATGTGTAACTGAGACTCTTATTAAACAGGAGTGCATATTAATCATTTTCACTGCCTCAGCTGCTCGTCTCTCTGCTTCAGGCCCTTCAGAACGCTCTGCTTTCTTTGAAGCTCGACTGTGTTAATGTGCACGTCAAACACGTATTTATACCGTTACTGTGTCCACCGTGAGCTCAAAATGAAACAGGTTTGAGATGATTCGTCACAGTTTGATGCAGTTTTTGTGTCCTTGTGGTTCTCAGATGTATCTCCTCTAAACAAGCGTCCTTGTTCATTTCCTGCCTCTGCTTGTGGTTCTGCTCGCCTCTGCTGCGTCTTTGGCAGAAACTTTTAATACTGCACGTGTTTTTTCTGCATGAGCTACAAAATCCTAATCTGCACATGGTTGACTGCCATGGATTTCCCCCTCACTCTCCTCACTGTGACTTTGTTGGTTGTAGCTTCAGTCTGACCTGCCCAGCTGACCCTCATTAAAGCCAGCTTCTTCCTGCCTCACCTGCATGCCAGCTACTCCAGCCACCGCACCACACCCACTCAGACATGTCACCAACTCCTCTGTCTAGGGTTAAATCAAATATCCTGAACATTAAAGGGAAGAGAAACACTTTAAACCTCCTAATTTGCTTCATTTCTGGGCTTTCCAGGGTTTGACTTTCAGTTCTTCCTCAGTTTTCTGTTATTTTTATCCTCCTTAGACTTATTCACAAATAAAAGCAACACTCAAAAATGAAAAGATGAATCAAATTAAAAGAATAAAAGAACTATCCCTGATGTTAGAAAATAAAGAGTGGCATCAGCCTGGAACTGCATTTTACTGAAGGGCTTTTATAAGCAGGCTTTAAGGTTTTTGGATGATCATGTTCGTTTTGGTGCTTCTGCAGCTGAAGTCGGGCAGGTCCAAACGGGTCACGTGTCCAGCTGCAGCAGAGTTGACTCTTTAAGCTTCTCAAACAGAAAAAAACTCCAATATAAAAACCTTACACAACAAGCTGCCGCAGGATTAACTCCTAAGACTTTTACTGCTGCTGTATTGTTGTGTCCATCTGTGACTGCGAGGACGGCTTTAGGAAGTCCAAACATTCTGGGACGAGCTTTAGTTTTGGGCTCGGATGGTTTAGAGATGAAGCCTGAAGGACTGCTGTGTGTAACGGGCTGGCAGCTGACCAGCGGGTCATCTTATGTGGCCTCTAATCCCCAAAAACCACCAACCCTCGACATGAAGAGATGAAAAATGAAAGATTAAAGTCCACAGATGCTCTTCTGCTCCCTGCAGGCTGACCTGAAAGCTTCATCACTTCAGATAAATATACTTTTCCAGCAGTTCAAACAGTTCTGCTCTCACCTCTCCTCAGTTTAATTAGTGTTTATCTTCTGTTGGATTCTTGTTGTTTCTGGTTCTGCTCGCAGCTTGTTTTGTGTTTTTGTTAATAAATCCTTGAAGTGTCCCTGCCGCCTGGCTGCGTTTCAGGCTCCTCTGCTCTGAATGTGAGAGCGTTCTGGTCATGAAAGATGAAATAAACGTGTGTGTCTGCAGGTCTGTGTGGCTGCTGCTGGGCGTTGCGTCCTCGCTACAAGCGGCTGGTCGACAACATCTTCCCTGAAAACCCAGAGGTAAACTGTGAATAATTGCACCTTTCTGATGAAAAGTGGAGCAGACTCTGATGAAACAGCCTCTCCTGTGTGTGTGTGTGTGTGTGTGCGAACAGGACGGGCTGGTGAAAGCCAACATGGAGAAACTGACCTTCTTCGCCCTGTCGGCTCCAGAGAAGCTCGACAGAATCGCCGCCTACCTGTCAGAGCGTCTGACCAGGGAGCTGAACCGCCACCGTTATGGGTCAGTGCTCTGGATCCAAAGCAGAGCAGAAATTCCCTTAAGGTCCAGTCTGAACTCACCTGGCAGGAGTGTGTTTCAGGTACGTCTGTATAGCGATGGAGGCGATGGAGCAGCTGCTGCTGGCCTGTCGCTGTCAGAGCATCAACCTGCTGGTGGAGAGTTTCCTCAGTACGCTGAGACTGCTGCTGGAGGCCGACAGACCACACCTGCACGTCCTCGCCACAAACTCTGTACGAAACACAAACACACGCAGGCCGGGCGTACAGGACGTACAGGACGTACAGGACGTACAGGACGTACAGGACGTACAGGACGTTACGGTTTCCTGCAGTTTTAGTTCAGTTCAGGTTTATTCAGAGTAAAGATCTTTATATTATATCCTGTAAATTTGTAACTGTACTCGTCCTCACTGATGGTGTCCTTCAGACACTAAGAATAAATTTATTTACATAACCTTTAATGCGTTTCCCTTTTTGTGGGACTTAGGAATCATGATGTGGGATTATCAGTTTATACACGGGCACATAGAGGGATTATCAGCAGGATTAGAAGAGTTTAGATGTTGCACAGATTTTACAGAGTTGTGTTAATGTTTAGTTTCTGTTTGCTGCTGGAAGACGACAAGTTCTTCAGTCTTTATTATTTTATCTTAAAACTGTAGTTATCCCAAGTCAAGTCTTTTTTTCTTATCTGTAGGCTTTTTTCTGTTTATTTGTTTTGTAGTTTGTGAAGTTTGCGAACATCGAAGAGGACACGCCCTCGTATCATCGCAGCTACGACTTCTTCGTGTCTCGTTTCAGTGAGATGTGTCATTCTGACCACAACGACCCCGACACGCAAATCAAGTCAGTTGGTTTTTAAACATTTATTACAAAATGAGTTTACTCACAACAAACCTCATGGGATAAACTATTAAAATCTATTTACCCAACAAAAATATTCACGTTTTATTTATTAGTTTAAGGACAATAAATATTAGAGCTGCAAGAATCAGTGAATCAACATGAGATCCTCAGAACTGAATATTGACCTTTAAGATTTTCATATTTCACAGATATTGAGCTACAATCGTGTGTGGTAGTAGCTGAGAGTCATCCCCATCTGACCCTCTGAGGGCTAACAGATCACATGACATATCTCAAGCTGTAACTCTGTCATTTCTCACTACAAGTCTCAAACTGGGCGATATGCGTTCCTTCAGGAATGCTAGACATTTAATTTAATTTCTATTTTTCATAAAGCTGCTGTGATGTTTGTGGGGTCAAAGTTCATCCTGAGCTGAACTGTTCCTTCAGGATCCGCGTGTCGGGGATCCGCGGCCTGCAGGGCGTCGTCAGGAAGACGGTGGACGACGAGCTGCAGGTAAACATCTGGGAGCCTCGACACATGGAGCAGATCGTCCCCGCCCTGCTGGTCAACCTGCAGCGCTCCCACTGCAACAGGTGCTGCAGCCGAAACATGTTCTGCTGCCAAAATGTTGTCTTTAAAGCCTGCAGATGAGTTCATGTTGTGTGTGTGGGCAGCGGTTCTCCTGCGGAGCAGACGGAGGTGTGTTTCAGGGAGCTGCTGGGCCGAGCTGCTTACTGTCACATCAACAACGCCATCAGACCCGTCCTCATGTAAGGAACTCCCTCCGGACCTGGAGGATGAGTGGCAGTAAAAGTACTTGCAGTTACAGGTGATTGTTGTTTTCAGGCACCTGGACAGCCACAGTCTGTGGGAAGGACGAGGCTTCGCCGTTCGATGTTTTCAGATCATCATGTACTCAATCCAGGTGTGTAAAAACCGTATCAGTACAGGGGCACTCAGTTCTTTAAATAACTTCTGTTAATTACTCAAAACATGAAACATTTAACCAAATACAATAACATGATAAAGTACATAAAGGTAAATTAAACTCACTTTGTCATCAACTGTATTTACCTATAACTATAACTTCGTAAAAAGTACATCCTTTTACATCCTACCATCACCAGAATAACTTAATGTTTCCTTTTACAACCATAAATCTTAAAAAAATATCTGAAATCTAATTTTCAACTGTTCCTAAATTCACTGTTTATAGTAAATATTAAACTGGAGAAGCTTTTGTTGCACCTACTTTAATTGAACTGAACACAGCTGAGTTGTATAAATCTGTGGTTCTGGGCCTGAACTGTTCCCGTCGTCAGTCCCAGCACTCCCACCTGGTCATCCAGCAGCTGCTGGGTCACCTGGACGCCAACAGCAGGAGTCCGGCGTCGGTGCGAGCCGGGATCGTGGAGGTTCTTTCTGAAGCTGCAGTTATAGAAGCGACGGGATCTGTCGGTGAGGTCTCGTGTTCTCCATCAAACATTTAATGTGACTAAATGTCTGTAAACTGAGGGCTCCTGTCATGCTGCGCTGCAGGACCCACGGTGCTGGAAGTGTTCAACACGCTGCTGCGGCAGCTCCGGCAGAGCGTTGACTACCAGCTGACCGGTTACTATGACAACGCCGGGAAACAGGAAACCACCTCGACTGAGGAGAAAACGCTGCAGGACGCAGTCATCAGAACAATCGGTCGGTCGTCGTGTTCCGCTGATGAATGTTTTCCCTTTGCTTGTTCTGACTGATCTGTTGTCGCTGCCGAAGGATCGTTCGCCAACACGCTTCCTGTCTACCAGAGGTCAGAGGTCATGCTGTTCATCATGGGGAAGATTCCTGTGCCTGGTATCTACCCCGCCCTGGGGTCTCCCAACGCCGGGTAACGTTCACTGCTGTTCACTGCACACCCTGATGAACATGTGTGTCTGAGAAACGGTTTTTATCTTCCAGGTTTGAAGGCAGCAGGATGATCCAGGTGATGCTGCTGAAGTCTCTCCTCCAGGTGAACTTAATTAGATACTAGGTCTTCTTCCATAAATAATGAACAAAATGATCAGTTTTTATAAAGAGCCACTGGATCATCACAGAAATGACTCTAAGATGAAGTAGAAGAAGTCAGCTTCCTCCTCCTCCTCCTCCTCCTCAGGTGTCGGAGCGTTACGAGAGCAGCAACCTGCTGACGGCCCTGCCCTCCTCCTTCCTGGAGCCTCTGCTGTCCTTCACCCTGATGGAGGATCCAGAGATCCGTCTGCTGGTTCTGTCCATCCTCACCTCGCTCATCGACCGCCGTCACAACGCCGCCAGGCTGGCCTCCGTCAGGTCTCTGCTCCATCAGAGTCAGACTGACACGCTTCAAGTCGGGTTAAACCCAGCGACTGACCTTCTGATTGGTTGTTGACAGTGTGACATTTGATGTGTCGGTGTTGGAGCTGAAGGAGGACAGATGTTCTCGACAGGACAGCCTTTTCATGAGGAAGGTGTGAGCTCTACTTGCACATTAAATACCTTATAGGTTTCCACTCCAACAGGGTTTGTGTTTGTGCAGCACACCCAGCGTCTCTACAGACACGTCTACCTGGCCTGTAGGGAGGAGAACAACGGGCGCAGCCACTACCAGGCGCTCTTCACCCTGCTGGCTGTCCTCAGTGTGGAACTGGTGAACGAGGAGGTGCTGGTGGATCTCATCCAGCTGGTCCTGGCTCTGCAGGTGGAAACCTCCTATTTACAGCCCCAACTCCAAGAAGTTAGGGTGTTGTATAAAATGTCATTTTTTATTCACAATGTATCAAATGTTGAAACAAAGACATTTGTAACAATTAAAAAAAAAGAAGTGTGTTGCTGCCATAAAATTCTAAAGTTTGGACGGGGCAACAAAAAGTAAACAGCTGGAGAAGCATTTAGCAAATAATTGGATTAATTGGCAGAAGGTCATTAAGATCATCATTCCTGCTTCCTGATCTGTGATTGGCTGCTCAGGAGCTGGCTCTGTCCAATCAGCCGAGTCTGTCTGTGTTCAACCGCTGCGGCCTTCATGCCATCTGCGCCGGTTTCCTCGCCCTGCTGTCGCAGCTCGGCCCGCCTCCAGCGCTCCGGCAGCACGTCACCCAGGTGAGCAGAGGGCTGTGGACTCGAGAAGGGAAGCTGTTTGTGCGGAGCTGTGTTTACAGGACTTCCTGTGTTTCTGCAGGTCACAGAAAGTCGTCAGAAGGAGGCTCCGTACCTGCTGCCTGAAGACGTCCTGTGTGACAAACCCAGGTGGACAAATTTAACAGATTCTGCATGGGGGCAGTCCGGTCTCTCTCCTGATGATTCGACATTATTATTTTACCCTTGAATTACAGCAAAATCACAAAGGATGCAAACATATCACCCTACACATTTAATGACCCAAAGCCACAAACACCAGTTTCCTTCACAAGGCTCAGATGTATCGATGCACAAAGGAAAATAATTATCATTTCTTATGTTGAGGTCAGTTCAGTTCCAAATAAAAAACCAGTCCACAATTTGTCACTCTCAGTCCAATCCAATCATTTAATGCCAAAAAGGAAGAACTCCACTCTGATGTCTGAGGACGTTCACTCCAAAAGGAAACCGGGGCGTGCCGATGAGTTTGCGAGTGCACATCAGGCTGTCACATGTCCAGCTGCAGGTGGTTCATCACTCAGAAGCTGATTATTCTCTTATCAGCTGTAATTTCTGAATCCAGTCCGATCAGGAGAATGTTTAGGCTGTGCACTGTTTATTCCCCGTCTTTAATAAAGTTTTAGTCCTGCAATTAAAGTAGTCAAGTCCTTATTTACCTCTTAAATAGAACGAGGCACGATGGAGCACTGATATCCTAATAATCAACGAGCAGAGCTGCTGTTAATCAACATTCAAAGCTGCTGGTTGACCACAGCGATCAGCAGCAGTGGATTAACGTCAGGATGTAGACAGAACTCTGCCACGATAACACGTCCTCACAGCTCAATCAGCTGATGGTGAAAGAGGAGCAAACAGTTTCTGTCCTGATTGTGGAACATGGGATCCGCTCTTTAACCCTCCGGACTTATAAAAGAGTTGAACTGTAGAGAGAATTGGTTACATTGCTGGTATGGAATCAGACTTCCTGATGAGCCCTGTGTCACCGATTCCGGTCCTAATATTTATGAATGGATTGTAGCAAAGACCAGGAAAATCTATGTTTGGATTTGTTGTATGTAAAGTTTTATAAATGCAGAGTGAAAACTGAACAAGAAGAAGAAATTTGACAGACTGCTTCATGATTTAGTAGATGATCTACATTAAACTTAGTTTGTATCCAACTCATCAGGTTTTATCAAGTTCAGCTTGGTGGATTTTAACCTTTATAAAAATCCAACATAACAAACCTCCACATGTATTTGGTTGGACTTCACTTTTCATTTTAGTTATATTTGTGTGTGTGTGTGTGTGTCAGGCTTCCAGAAGGTGAGCTGAAGGTGGACGAAGCCTTTCTGTTCGTTCAGTCAAAGATCTGTGAGTCGCTGGCAGGAAGCAGCTACAGCGCACACTGTGAACGCCTCAACACCCCGTACACACCTCAGCTCACAGGTAAACACACACACACACACACACACAGATCTAAAGTCAGGCCCAGTTTAATGTTATTGAAGCGGTTTTATGTTCACACTGAGGCAAAGAAACTGATCTCTGAAACCAGATGTAGGAGAAGCCATCGCTGTTTTTAGTTTTAAATAAATACATAAAAATCTTCTGTATTTGTGACTCAAAGTTGAACATTCTTGTGAAAAAGTTGCATTTCCAGAGCAGGTAAACACAGTGGACCTTCTCTCACTCCTGCTGTGTTCCAGATGAAGACCGCCTGTCCAGGAGGAAGAGCATCGTAGACATCATCTCTCTGCAGATGGACACAGACCTGCAGTCCAGTTCTGATCCACCTCAGGTTGGTTTCTGTCAGTCAGCAGGTCTGTCTGAGGTTCTGGTCCATCTATCTGCTCACGGTTCTGTGTTCTGCAGAAACCTCAGACTGAGCAGATCACCTTTGAGATGCTGAAGAACACCATTGGTAAGCACCTAGTTTCACACGGTTCTACATGCAGATGGTTTTTATCTGAGATCCAAAAACTTCTTCTTGTCAGAGGACAGAGGGCCTGTGGAGGAGGAGGAGAGGAGGAAGAGGATGCAGGTGGTGGAGAGGTTTCAGACAGCTCCTTTTGAGGAAATCGCAGCTCTCTGTGGATCCAGGGTGAGACGGTTCTCTGATCAACTTACATGATCCAGGTTTACTTCAGTTTAAAACGTTTTCTGGTTTTTGTTCCGTCTGCAGACCTCATTGCTTCATTCCAAACTGAATCGGGTCTTCGATCTGATCGTGCGTCCTCCTCCGTCTCCGTCCGGACAGTCTCCTCACCGCTCGACGCCGCTCTACGAGATGAAGTTTCCTGACCTCTGCGTCTATTAGAGACTCAAACAGGGATGATAACGAAGTCTTTTGGAGAACCGATGGACAACACGCGGCGTGTTTCCATCTCAGTTTGATCAGAACAGAAACACTTTTAAAAGCTTAGAAAATAATCTTTATTTTCCTTCACAGGTTGTCGGCTCTGCTTCGCTCCGTAGATAAATATTCAGGTACATTTCTTAACGTTACATCATGCACTAATGTTTGGATAATTCTGTATTATCGTGTGCATGTTCTACATCAACTTTATGACCTGCTGTCTTTATGTCAGATGTCCGAGGTTTAGTTTAAGATATGTTTGGCCTCAGAAACAATAAAACCAGCACCTTTGTTTGGCTGTTATTCTTCCCCCTTTCTTCATCCTCTGCGTTCCATGATCGATGTCACGGCTGCTAAAAGTAATAATTATTGAGAAGTGCTTCAGAAATGACCAGACTATCTCTTTTAAATCATTATTAGATTTTACACATCACATCACGTATTGATTTATTTTACTCTGGTTGTACTGGTTGGGTGAGAAATAAAAGAGCTGCAGGTGTAGAAAACAGAACTTACCTGAATCAGTCAAAGTCCAACAGCTCAGGGGTGGAGAGCGTTTGATGGGTTTCCAAATCAGAAAGTCAACGGCTCCAGCTGGAAGGAGGCCGCTCTGACACTCAGAGGCTGCGGGTTCAAATCCTGGAAGACAGACTTTTAAGGTAAAAGAAACAGGAGCTGCTGAAATATCTGCTCAGAGTCCGTTCTGGAGGTTTCTGCAGTTTTTCACAGCCGTCAATCATCTAAAGAGTAAAAAAACCTGAAGGAACTCTGTCCAGGTGTCTGTGTGGACGTCTCAGGCTGGAGAGGAGCCGGTTGAGGGTTCAACTCCTGCTGCTGCGTCGGCCTTTTGAAAGTGTCCCCCTTCACCAAGTTTAAAGTCCAGAACAGAAAAGACAGGAGATAAATGCGCCACGAGAACAGTCCCCGGTGTGAAGGGTGCCGGTGGTGCGGTGTGGCCGTTCGCGTTCGTAAGGCGCCAGCGGTGCAGCAACTGGTTCGAGTCCTGCCCGCTGCCGGTACCTGGATCCACCCAGCTCGTGTGGAAGGGGGGGGTTTCTGACACATGAAAACAGGGGGTTATGGAGCTCTGAGAGGAGAACGAACGAGGGTTTTACTGACAGGCTGAGGAGATGATGAGTGGAGGATGACACGGTGGGAAATCTCGCGATAACTAATCAGACGAGAGTTTGAAAAACGGAAATGGGTGCTCGGTGGCTTCAGTCTAAACGCTAAGATTTAAACCGAGTAAAATTATCCCCCTCCCGCGGGTTTTCAGTCAGTTTAGAGTGGGAAGATCTATTACAGACAGAGACATGCGGCAGTGTTTGTAGATGAGCCGGAAGTTAGGTTTTTTAAAGCTCGTTAGCGTGTTAGCCGCGGACCGTTAGCTGCACTGTTATTACACTGTAGTGACAATTCCGGAAAAACACGTGAGGATAAAGAACTAAACCCAGAACCTAAACAAAACTACAGTCCTTTAACTGTCTCAGGTGTTTAATTCTGTTATGTTTTTTATATATTTTATTATTTATGCTGCTCAGACTTATCTTTTATTTCAGCCTTAAACATTCACACTGTTTTATGACAGTAACATATTAAATCACATACTGAATCACACATGACACAAACCACCATGTTAGCAATGACCTTAAAACACTGAAAACCGTTTCTTTGCAAATATCCTACATATTTTATGTCCCAACTTTCATGACCTGAAAGTAAGAGTGAACTGAACCAAATAAATGAACAAGTTTTACTTTTGACCCCTCTTTGCAGGGATGTCCGTCATCATCCACACTCGAGGTGAAACGGGCGGCGGCATGGCGGCTCACCTCCAGTGTTCCCACTGTGGCCATTTTTCGAGGAGTCACGCCCAGCAGCTGAGCCACATGGCGGCATCTCACCCCACCTGCTTGGACAACATGGCCATGGGTCGCCTCGGCAACATCCTGATGTACCAGAGCAGTGGGCGGCTGTTCCACTGCTCCATCTGCTTCTACACCAGCCGAGACTTCAGCAAACTCTACAAGCACATCGTCACCAAACACTGCATGTACAAGAAGGAGGAGGGAGAAGCAGGAGAGGGCAGGGAAGAGGGGAGTGCAAAGGGTGAGGAGGAGGAGGGAGTGAAGGAGGCTCCTAAGAGAAAGAGTAGTGAGGAGGAGGGAGAAGCAGGAGAGGGCAGGGAAGAGGGGAGTGCAAAGGGTGAGGAGGAGGAGGGAGTGAAGGAGGCTCCTAAGAGAAAGAGTAGTGAGGAGGAGGGAGGAGCAGGAGAAGGCAGGGAAGAGGGGAGTGCAAAGGGTGAGGAGGAGGAGGGAGTGAAGGAGGCTCCTAAGAGAAAGAGTAGTGAGGAGGAGGGAGGAGCAGGAGAAGGCAGGGAAGAGGGGAGTGCAAAGGGTGAGGAGGAGGAGGGAGTGAAGGAGGCTCCTAAGAGAAAGAGTAGTGAGGAGGAGGGAGGAGCAGGAGAAGGCAGGGAAGAGGGGAGTGCAAAGGGTGAGGAGGAGGAGGGAGTGAAGGAGGCTCCTAAGAGAAAGAGTAGTGAGGAGGAGGGAGGAGCAGGAGAAGGCAGGGAAGAGGGGAGTGCAAAGGGTGAGGAGGAGGCAGACAATGAGGAAGTGAAGGATGCTCCTAAAAGAAAGAGGATTAATGAAGAGGAGGAAAAGGAGCAAAGTGAGGAGCAAGAGTCTGTTAAACCCAAAGACGAAGAGAAGAAAAACATCCTGATGTTTGACGGCGTCACTTATTGCTGCCTGATCTGCGGCTGGAGGACCAAACAGAAAGCGGTTTCTGTCAGCCACTTGGTGCGTAAACACGACCTCCCCAAAACGTACGCCGCACAGGTCATCAGACGGGACGTCGCCTCCATCAGTCAGAGTCAAGGGGGCGTGGCCGAGGATGAGGAGGGGCCTGGGCTGAGCAAGGAGCTGCTGAAGGAGGAGATCGAGGCGACAGCCAAGGTGGTGAGCTACATCTCCAGTCGCTTCGTCTGCCTCATCTGTGGCTGGAAGACCAAACTTAAAGGTACAGCAGAATATACCTCCAGGTGGATTTTTGTTTCAGCTCCTCCTTCAAACTAAATCAGATGGTTGTCATGAGAACAAACCACAGTCAGGAGGATTAAGTTGATTTGTGTTGGTGCAGGTTTTGCCATCAGTCATGTGGTGCGCTGCCATGATGTGAAGTGTCCGTACCGCTGTAAGGAGTGCAGTCAGAGCTTCTTCCTGCCCAGCCAGCTGCAGCACCACGTCAGGGCCATTCACCGGCCCGGGCGCTACGCCTGCCCCTTCTGCTGGTTCCGCTCCGAGTACCTGGGAGGCTTCAGGAGGCACTGCAGCAGCTGCGGCGCCCGGGAGGAGGAGGGAGGTGAGGGCACAGGAGGAGGAGGAGGAGGAGGAGGAGGAGGAGAGGACGAGGAGGAGGAGGAGGCCTGGAAACAAGAGAGCTCTGAGAGATCGATCAAAGAAGAGCACGTCGATGACGACTGAAAGGACTTAGGACAGATTCAGACATTAGACCCACATCATGTGTTCGTTTTATTGAACCCAAACTTAGAAAACAAACCTGGTTCCACCACAGAACAACGTCTCTATGATACCGAGTGAAATCACAAAACAAAAGCTGGCAACACCTAAAACAAGCCTCTCACCTCCTGCTCATAGGATTCAGGATGAAAATAAATAAAACAATCATTAAACTGAGTTTACTGTAACTTTGAGATGAAATAAATCAGATCCACCAGCAGGAAAACAGACTTTGAACTGGTTCTTCAGATCTGAATCTCGGATGTTCCAGTTTTAGCAAATAACAAAAAAACCCATCAGATTTGACTTTTTCCCTGTTTTAAACATACAGATCATCTGGAGGATTTTAGGTTCCTAAATGTAAGAACTGTAACACTTGAGTCATTTTCTCTCTGTGGACTGCTGGAAGCCGTCTCTGATACAAAAATGTCTTTTGGCAGATTTCTTCGAGCAGACCACCACATAAATACAAGATGAAAAACTGCAACTAATGATTCTGTCAAAGATTTAAGTTGTTCTTAGCTCATTTAACTATAGAAGTCTGAAGATAAGAAGCTTTTAAACATCCCAGCATTATCTAGATTAGACAGAAGATTAATTTCAACTTCTTTTTGGATTTTCGCACCTAAACTAAAACCTACATCTTATCTTGCTGCAGCTGTAAAAACTGTATCAGTAGTGTTTCATTCCTGCAGCAAAATAAAAAAGTGTTATTTTTTATAAAAGTTTTAGTCCAGTTTTATAGTCTAACCTAGAAGTAAACACAGCCCCCATCGTCGGTCCACCTTACCTGAATTTATCCAACATTCTGTAAGAAAAGTGTAACACCAAACAGACAGAACATTTCCTAAAGTCACTGCACCCCACTCCCGTTTAGTTTGGCAACTGGAAGTTCAAGAGATTCAGTTCATGTATGGCTCTTTGTTGCTGTCCACTGCCCGTCAGCAGGTCAGAGGTCAGGTGAATCGAGGACAACACGCCCCCTCAAAGGCAACCATGTTGATTCCTCTCAGGCCCCCGAAGTCGTCCCTGTCGTCCTCGTCATCGTTGTGACAGAAGTCGCCGTTGTCGTGGTCGTCGAAGCGAGTCGTGTCGCTGGTTGAAGCTTTCTGCTGCAGAGAAACAAAAACAGGAGAAGAAGAGAGTCACATCAGAGGTATCAGAGGTCCGGGCCCACAAGAGAAAGTCTGGCTGCTTGGAAGGAAAACAGAAAAGCTAGAAAATTTCTGATTGAAGAGTCCAGATCCATCAACTTCCGTCACTGTGGGACTTCCTTCCGTAATGTTCTGAACTTCAACGTTTTGATGTATAATATTGTAAAAGAAGTGAAAATAATTGGACTTTTAGGCCACATTTAGTCCAATATTAGCCTTGACGAGTTCAAAACGCTCACAGCAGCATCTGAGATAAGAGCAGCAGAAAAAGATGAATATTCTGCTGCTTCTGACTCTGTTCTGTCGGATTCACAGCCAGAAAAAGACGCAGGACAGGTTTGACACTTTTTAAAATGTCTTTGCTTCCTTTCTCATCTCCACAGCTGAACACTGTCCGTGTACTGAGCTAGCAGCTAGCAGCTAAGGGTTAGCTGAGTTGGACTGAACCAAGTCAGTCACTTTTTTGTTTGTAACTAAAAGTAAGATTAGAACCAATAAAAGATGACCTGCTCTGGTTTTATTGCTGGGAGTGAGAATGTGGTTTTAGGTCAAAAAGATGGAGGAGAAAAAGACAAGTTTACCCCCCCACTTTAAAAAAACAGGTTCAGCTGCTCCACTGATCAGGAGCCACAAGTTACGTGGAGTTTAACGGTGTTTTACCGTTGGAGTCGGAGGCTCTCTGTACGGCGGACACACCATATGGAAGCGAGGGATGGCCACCTGGAAAACTTCTTCTTTGTTGGCTAAAAGAGAAACAAACATGAGGAGGAGAAGAATCTGTTTGTGTCGGCGCCGCCTCAGAGGAGCAGAGCGTCACCTAGTCTGTGGAACGTGTAGTGACCCTCCATGTACTCCGACGGGGTGGAGAAGGTGGTGCAGCTGGCGTACTCGTGCACCTTCCCAGGAGTCATCACAGGAAACTCTCCTGCACACAAACGCAGACATTCAGCAGCTCGTCTCAGCCAATCACAGCCCAGCAGGAAGGATGTGATGTCAGCGACATACCGACCACGCCTGGACCCTGAACTTCCTCCACGTTGCCGTCAGACGTGGTGATTTTCCAGTAGCGGCTGTTGAGCTGACAGGCAGCTTCAGGCGAGGCGCTGCGCGACATTTCAATCCTGCAAACAGGTTTTTACCTTGTTAAAGCTCAGCAGAGATACGGCGAGCTGGAATCACGTACCGGCGTACCGGATCCGGTAGGTGAAGAAGAAGTGAGGCGGGTGGACAGACGAAAGCTCCGGCAGGAAGGAGGTAGAAACAGAAATGGTGATGTCCCCGGTGGTCGCCACGCAGCCTTTCTCGTGAACATACCTGCAGAGACGGCGTGGTTTCATTTCATTTAAACCTTTTCTTTTCTGCGCCTTCAGTCTGTGGGTTACCTGAAGATTTGGTCTTTGATGATGGGATATTCTCCTGTAACCACGTTGTTCACGTAGGAGGAGAACCAGTCCAAGAAGCTGGAGCCTGAAAACAAAGAGCTGGTTTTAAAGGATTTCATCCTCATTTCTTATAGTCAAAAATCACTTTTATTTCTGATTGTTGTTTATGTTCAGTTAACCTGGAAATTAAATTAGTCTGTAAAGCTGCAACATTTACATCCTGTGTTAATATTTTACTCATTGGTTGATCTTTATTGTCCAACTTAACAGACCGTTTAGGCTTAGAAGACTTAGAAACCCGTATGAACAGGAAACCAAACGAGGTTCAACATGTTCTAAAAAAAAATGTTAATTTAAAACTAAATCATTCCCAGAAAAGTAGTTAACACGAGAAACAAGTTTTAAGTGTTTTAATACATCTGATTTAAGTTATTTCTCCTAAAAGTTTCAGTTCAGAGCAGCAGAGTTTCTGTTCTTCCAGCTCAGGACTGAGTCACCTTCCTGTAACGTGACTCATCGTCAGGGAGAAATATAGTTCTGGTTCTCTGATTTTCATTCTGTAACGTTCTGCAGTTGTTTGGATCATCGCCCTCTGATTAAATATGGAAACATTTCAGACACCTGAAGGTAAAACCCAGACTGAAGCTGCAGACAGCTCAGACCAACATAAATCTACAGACCTGTGATGAACATGTCGATGGCTGAAGGATCCTGGGCCGTCTGATCCTGACAAACAGACAAAAACACTCATTTAGAGAAAAGTGACAATTATTGTGAAAGGACAGGCAGACAGGAAGTAGACGCACGGGGCAGGGGTAGAAGCTCTCGCCCTTCTTGCGTCCCTCGGCGTCCTCCAGCGCCACGTACTGGCTGAGGCCCGTATGGAAGCAGAAGGTGAGCGGCAGGCAGCGCCTCATGCCCCTCCTCAGCTGGAAACCTCCGGCTGCTGTCTCCACGTCCAGCAGGACCTCCGAGCGGTAGTGGTTGGACAAAGACATGCTGCCCATCAGCCTGAGGACACAGGGACACACCAGTCAGAGTGGAGGGAGGGGGGGAGACAGCCCGTCAGACTGATACGGACCCCGGGATCACCAGCTTCTGGCCGTTGTGGATCCGGTACGAGCAGCGGTAATCATCAGGAAGCTTAGAGTCGATCTGTACCTCGATGTCGTTTAGCTCCGCCTCTGTGGCGCCGTCTGAGGAGAAAGACACAAGAGAGACACCCGCTTTAGAGCAGAGTGAGGACATGACAACACCTGCAGGAGCTGCAAGGAGACAGAAACATGTCCTCACACAGCTTCACTCCTGGTGGTAACAAGAAGAGGTCAGGCAGCACGGTGGTGGATGGATCATGGTTTGTTTTACAGACTGAGGGAGAAACAGAACTGTTTGAAGGAATCCGTCGTACCTTTGAGCGACGTGATCATACGAGGACATCTCTGCTGCAGGAAGCTCTTCAGCTGCTCCCAGGCCTTCTTCAGCACAGAGTAGTACTCGATGTACCGGCCCAGGTCCGAGTAGTACTGCTTAAAGAGGCAGTACCAGGAGAGACCGCTCTGCAGCCGGTCCGCACTGGAAACACACACACACACACAGGGGTGTTCAGGCCAGTGTGAAGTTAAAGAGTCGTTTTTAATGCATTAAGGTGAACTCACTCTGTCAGCAGCCAGTGTTTACAGCAGTGACGCTTCCACAGGGGGTTGTGTTTGGACAGCTCGTTTAGCCTCTTACTGACGTAACTGCAACTACACACGGAGGGGGCGGGGTCATCATAAGAAAAAGCGAAGTTAAAGACACACACACACACACACACCAAGTTTATCTGGACTTTTTATTATTGAAGTATTTTACTGGACAATACACAAATCATTTCACAGAATGTTGTTTCAAACAAAGTTTACAATAAAATCAGAAAATGTACTGTTTGCAATGAAAGAAGCAACATTTAAGCCATACTCTGGTTATTCTATTACAGGTATAAGAACCTGTGTACTTTGGATTATGCCTCATTTACTAAATGACGCAGATAAAACAACATTTGTTAAAAATGTTATTTTACATCATGAATCTGATCATGATCATCCCCTGAATGTTTCTGGTGTACATGAACTTTTTAATACTTGTTACACAAACTCCAAAATTTGATAAGTTTAATGTGTTACACAAGATTTATTTCACTTTTTTGATTTAATGTTCGTCATAAACACAAAACTCCTATTTTCCTATTTATTTAAAACATAAACAAACATTTAAATATATTTTTATATTAGGTAACTGGTAAGTCCTCGGTTTGATTAGAAAAATCCACTTAGTTTACGTCAGAATCCTTGTTTATTAAACAAATAAAAGTAAACAAACCGCAGCTGTTAGCAGGCGGCTAACTGTAAACAAGATCTTTATCTTTATTTCTGAAAATAAAAGTTGTCACGTTTACTCCACGTCACGAGGAAACTTTCATTTCCGTCCAGTTTTAATAAGTTCTGTCTGTAAAAAGCTGATAAACACATTTTGATTTTATTTAATTAGAAACTAATATAAAACAGCAGCGACTTGTTGTGCTAACGCAGCTGTTCGCAATGAGCGGTTAGCCTGTTAGCCGTTAGCTTCCTGTTTGTTTCGGTCTCTGTTGGAAAGAAAATGGCCGCTGTTTGTCGTTTCATTCATGCAAGGTGTCAGATACTTACTGGACCAGGTCTCTGAAGCTCAAATAGGACAAAATGTGAAGCAGCGGGTCTGAAGGAAGAAGATCCAGCTGCAACTCCGAGGAAGCTGCCATTGTTAGCGCTGGATTTAGCAGGAAGCGGCAAAGAAGATGAAGCGCCACAGTGCCGCCTGGCGGGGAGGAGTTGTTACTACAAATACAGTTGTTTTTATACGGAGTCCCGTAAGGGACATGTCGGAAACATATTACTGCGTTCCGTCGCAATAACACACAGTAATAATCATCCACAGAGAGGTTCATAGACTTTTATTTTTGAGACGTGTTTGCTAAATGTTGTATACAAAACAAAAGATAACTAACAATTATAGACAGAAATGATTATATCTGCTCCAACAGCTCAACTTATGAAGCTTGTTTTCCACACGGAACTGATATTATATAGATGTTAAGGAGATTTATACAGTTTTCTACAGTAATATTTAGTGAAAATGCAGCTGTTTAGTGCTTTGTGTTTATTTAGAACTGTGTGTTACGTGACTGGGGTCAGTTTTTCAGAGTAAAAGCTCGGGTTTTTCATTCAGAGCAACAGGTTTTCTCATTGTGAAATGTGGAAAAGAAGAACACTAAACATGTTTCCCCTGTTGATTGAGTTCTGAGTTTATTTGGGTTCTGTTTCCTCCCAGATCCATCTTGGTATCATTTCAAACAAAATGACTGATCGTTTCATGTTTTTAGCTGCCAGGACTGTTTTTTTTTATTGTTTGTTCGTTTTTAATGAAACACTTTAAAATAAAAAAATAAAAACAGGTTTTCTTATAGACATAAATATGTATACATGTCTGTGGGTTTTCTGCCCTCTAGTGGCCACAGCTGGAAACTACAGCAGTTACACCAAACACTCAGAGACGAGGTGGTGCTGCCCTCTGCTGGTAAAATGCAGGAATTACATCAAACACTCAGAGACGAGGTGGTGCTGCCCTCTGCTGACACAATGAAGGAATTACACCAAACACACAGAGTTTGTTTTTTTAATTTTATTGAAAAAACAATGCAAGTCAGTTATTAACGAACATTGAACCAATGAAATGTAGAAATGTAAGAAATGTAGAAAAAAATAATAACAAAAGCCAGGAGAACCATTCAATCATGTAAATACATTAAATGAGGAACACAAATTAACAGTTTTAATAGCTTTCTTATTGTAGGAGTCAAGGATGCTTACAATGTACTGTTCAGATTCTTTTTGATATGCCAGAAAAAAGGGAGTAGTATGTGTAAATTTAGATCTATGTATGTGGTACTTACCTAAGAATATTATTAGGTTAATAATATAAAGTTCCTTCTGTTTTTTGTTATTTCTGTCATGGACTCCAAACAGTACTGGAAACCACAGTCAACCTTCCTTTGGATACACCGAGTTACTTCTTTCCAGAAGGTGGCAGCAGAGATGCAGTTCCAGTACAGGTGTGTCACAGTTTCGGGTCCGGAATCACACAGAGAACAGCTCACACATAAATCTTTCTTAAATTTTAACATGTACTGCTCGGCAGGGTAAAATCTATGAACTAACTTAAATGACACTTCTCTCACTTTATTTGTTATTAGGTATCTACACACACACTCGGGTGGTGGTGCTGCCCTCTGCTGGTAGAATGAAATAATTACACCAAACACAGTTACAGTTTAAAGTAGTTATTAAAGTTTGATTTCCTTCATATTTTGAAGAATTTTAAATACTTTGTATTATTTATTTCTGGCATGTTGTTTATAATTTATTGACCGACCTGTTTTTTTCTGCTTAAAAAAATGTTTTGCAGGATTGTTGTGTTGCTGCTTAATTATTCAGATTATTTATTCCTCTCTTATCATCTCCTTCTAGAAAGTCAGTTAACCTGAGTTAACGACTGAAACAGCAGGAAAATAGGATGAACGTATACAAATATTAACTCTTATCCAGTTTCGTATAAAACTCTTTACTGTTATTAAAACAATACAAAGGATATAAAAACGAGAGTTCAATAAGATTAATGTGTCAGAAAATAAAACTTTGTGCAAAATGTGCTTCAGGACCGAGTCACAATAAATAATCAGAAATCCATCATCGCACTTTAAAACAAACACGGCTCAGAAAACTGCTGAAGCTGCCCTGCTGGGTCACTTCCAGGTGAAAGGTCAAGCAAGAGAAACGCTTTAAAGGATTTTCTGGTCATTAAAGGTTTGAACTGATGAATTTAACCAGTTTTAAACCAGAACTGAAAGAAAATCCCTGCTTGTTTTGAATAAAATGAAATACATTTAAAACTTTAGGTCTTTTTAAGTCTGTAGGAACATTTCTCTCAATTAGTTCATTTAATAAATGTAGTTTTTAAAAAAATAGACCCTAATTGTTTTTTTTCTTTTAAAAAGTAAACTCAACCTTTTCGTCCATGTGAAGGTTTTCCTGTGTATTTTATAATTTTACTGATATCCACTCTGTAAGGACGTCAACAGGACGTCCTCCAAAGACTCAGCCAGAGAGGCTTTAATGTTACACACAGGCTTTAACAGCTTTAATGAGCTGTCAATCACAGAACATTATTTCCACCTAAGTAAACACAGAGCTGATGTCAGGACCTCTTTAACTGATTACAGGGACATCTGGATCCTTGGAAGGAAAATAAAAAGGGTAAAACTACAGAAGAGCAACAAAACATCACCTCTAAAGTTCCTCTACCTTCTTGTTGGAGCCTGATTGGCTGTTGGAAGTGCCGTCTGCCTCCCCATTGGCTGTTTTGGTGTCATTTTCTGTCTTTTGTTCCTCTGCTGTGTCGCTCTGCTCGACGATCTCTGCTGCTGTTAGAATCAGACTGTTAGTCCAGGTTTTCCAGGTTTTCCAAGGACTCCGATCTGAAGGGGTTAAAGCTTAAAGTGCTCACCTGTCGGCTCTGCAGCAGGTGAGTGTTGCTCACCTGTCGGCTCTGCAGCGGGTGAGTCTTCTGCCTTCAGACAGGATCACAACACATCAGTGCAGAGTCAACACTCATCAAACCAGCTTCATGCAGAGCTGCATATTTACAGGACTGTCTGTGGAGGAGGCTGACGTGTTGTTCTCCTCCTCCTCCTCTTCTTCTCTTGCATCATCATCATCTTCACCACCATCAGCAGCAGCAGCTTTATCTTCTTCTTCTTCATCCTTTTCACCCTGAGTCTCCATCAGATCCTGTTATTCAGAAAAGACAATAAAACATTCAGTTTCTTCTTGTTCGACCCAGCAGCTTCTAGAAGAACCTCAGTCTGGACTGAAGGGTTTTTAAAATCTCCAACAGTCAACAGAAGAGGAGGAGGAGGAGGATGAAGGTGAGTGAAGAAGGACAAGAAACTATCCGAAGGAAACTAAACTAAGACCTGAAAAACTACATCAGTGAGGAATGAAATAGGTCCAACCTGATCCTGAAGAGCTTCTCCTGCAGCCACAAGTCCAAACAGAAAACTGAGGCAGCAGAAGACGGTTTATTATGGGATTGATTAGGAGCTCTGCCTCCTGAGGTCAGAAACATGGCAGGAAGAGGACGTTTATTAACGGACCTCTGTGTCAGAGGAGGGTTCCACTGGGTTCTATGGGAGGAGCTTCAGGAGTCCAAACACCTCTAAAGGTAACAACACACCTGGCTCCGACATTAACTCTTCTGCTCAGGCTGAAGGGGAGAATCAAGTGGAAACTTCAGAAACCCTTTCAGAGGTTCAATGGGTGCCTCCATTGAAAAGCATCGTTTTTAATGGCCAACAGAAAGAGGAACATGGCTGGAAACGTGGTACAAAAATGAAGATTAAACAGATGGTTTCTAGGCGAGGTCACCACACAGAGACCTTCAAACATCTCACACTTCTAATTCTACATTCTGGAAACTTCAGATCACACAATTATTTATTACAAACACAGAACCACTGCTTCACATTAAGGCAAGAGATCTGAAGAAAGATCTAAACTACATCTATGAATCATTAATTAGAAGAAACAACCAAACAAATGAGAACAGAGACGACAGAAACAGATCTGAGTCGACTGAATCTGAAGGAAAACAGGCGAGAAGAAAAGAAAAAGGCACAACCAATGAGATGATTAAAACAGCTTCAGGAACAACATCAAAGATAACAAACAGCAACATGATGATAGTTGGATCAAACTGGGATATGTTGGTAAAAACTAAAACAAAATTGGGATTAAAAACCATTTTATCAGATGGATAAAAGAAAACTAAAAGTCAAAAAATCTAATTCACCCTGATGGAAACAGAAGTTTAATCTGTTTAATATTTAAATCTGTGCTTTTCTTAAATCAAATGTTTTCATTTGGTGGTAAAAGGTGAGAAAACTCCGGTTAAATTCTGTTTGTCTTATTAAAAAAGAAAAAATCAGAAAATATGGAAGAAAAAACAAAATCTGTTCAGTTTTTATAAAAGAACCAGATTCTGTGAGTTTCTTCAAAAGCTGCCTGAAATTCTGAACAGTTTCTGTGAAAAATGAAAAAATAAATCAATAATTTTATCAAATCAGTTGGTTGGTTGGTGGTTTAACTGGTTAACTGGTTGGTTGGTCGGTTGGTTGGCTGGATGGTTGGTTGGTTGGATGGTTGGTAGTTTAAATGGTTAACTGGTTGGTTGG